>NC_053442.1:41110610-41196794 GCF_007990345.1 Gossypium hirsutum | reverse complement strand
GAACCGACCCGGATATCACGAGGTGTTACTGACTTTACCCTTATAAAATTTATTTTCCAGACACTACCCAATCTGTGTACTTGTCGTTTTAAAATCATATCTTGAGTTTCGTAACTCGAAAATCAGTTCCGTAATTTTTCCCAGAAACTACACTCATGTGCCCATCTATGTATTTTTTTCTAGAATTTTTGGTCAGGCCAATTTGTACAGTTTATTAGTCAAAGTCTCCCAAGTTGCAGGGGTCGACTACACTGACCTTTGCCCATTACGACTTGGATATCTCCCTACACGGGGCTTCAATACTGATGCCGTTTGTTTCTGTGAAAACTACACTCAGAGAGGAATCTGTACATATATGGTACAACCCCTAATTATCTCTGGTTAATTTATAATAAATTTCCAAAGTCGGAGCAGGGAATCCAGAAACCGTTCTGGCCCTGTCCCACAAAAATCTGATTATCTCTTAATACACTGCCCATATGATCTTTTCGTTACTTCCTCATGAAACAGACTCATCGAGCTTCTATTACATAATTTATTCATCAATTAATTCCACTCCTACTATTTTTAGTGATTTTCAATCTCATGACACTGCTGCTGCCAGCATCTGTTACGAAAGTAACTAGGCCCATTTCATGCTACCCTTGATCCAACTCATTCGAACATTCGTGCCATTTTCGCATGGCTTAAAGTTTACATGCCAAAATTCAACACAACGTAATAGCTTATACATGCCAAAATGTTCCTCTAAGCCAACTAAGAAGAAAGTACCAAAACTTGCTATCCGGTGTGATGACTTCGATGACGGCCCGACCCCGCAAAAATAGATGAGTCCAAGCAACCTATAATGGGTGACAAGGAAACATCGAGTGAGTTTATAACTCAGTAAGTCATAAGCAATGCACTACCATCTATCAATAACATTATCACAAGAGGAAACAAATGGATCGAGACAATTTACTCCATCCATACCGAACCATACCATAGTTCCTCCAACCTATCGATTCAATTTCATATCAATTCATGCATTCACATTCTATATATCATCAATAGGACATTGAAGTATTTTCATAATCAATTTATTTTCGTTACAATCAAACGACTATACGGCCTTTCACCATCCTACGATAAATCTATGTACGTGACTTCAAGTATATTTGTCACATAGGTTCGAACTTACCGAGCTCAACACCAAGTATAAGCATAGCACCTATTAGCCACGTACTCAAGACACTTACCCGATCTGCTGTCCGCGATCGACTCAATAGTGTCGCACACATAGTGTCCATAATGATTCACGAATGTATGTTGAGCCCGCACACTCAGTGCTATATAATCAACTCACACACTTAGTGCTACGTAATAAAATCGCACACTTAGTGCTACATAGTCAAACTCGCACACTTAGTGCCGCATGGTCAATTCGCACACTTAGTGCATCATATTCATTTCGCACACTTAGTGCAACATAGTCAAATCGCACCCTTAGTGCTGTACAATTTAATCCCGCGCACTTAGCGCCAATCTCATGGTCATAAATGGTCATCCCGCACGTTTAGTGCCGAGATCAACAACTCAGTACATCTTACCTCTTTTCTTTCATTCAACAATTTCATCATCACATACGTACATGCATATATATATATATGTATATTTATTCATTCCAATCAGCATCAATACATACACATTATGACCATTTGAAATAATACCAACTACATGCTTAATGACTTACCTCGTGTTGGGTAAGACGGTTCCAACTCGGCTACTCGATAACCTTTTCTTTGCCTTTGCTCGATTCACCTCCTTTAACTCCTTGAGCTAAATCAATAATTTAACTAGTTTAACCACCTTGCTAAATATTTACAATCCAATTTCACATGTATATGTATGTTAGTATATTCGGCTAATAACCTCATGCAACTACCAAAGCCGAATCAACTAAATATACTTATGAATATATATATCATCATCGAAATCACCTAAGCTTAGACATCAATTTTAATTCCAAGCAAGTTGCCGAATGCAACCTTACTAAATTTCATGGATCAATATACCATTACCATGGAATCAACAACCAAAAATTCATAGACAATTTAGGAAATCACATTACAAATCTCAAATTCAAGCAAAGACCATGGCCGAAATGCATGTATACATGTACAATGTCAACTATAACATCATTTAAACACCTAATTTCATCTCATGAACACTTAATCGAGTTTTCCTAATCTAGCATATTTTCACATCTATTTGTAACATCATGTAAGTCCACATATAACTACATTTCTTAAGTTCCACATCTTAATGCCCATTATAGCCACTCCCCTAATCTAAATCTAGCAATCGGCAACACCACCTTTCCACTATGTTAGCCGAATACTCATTCTCTTCCTAGTCCTAAGTTCGGCACCTCCAACAAAATAGCTTAACAATTTTCAACTTTCATGCTAACATAACAAGCAACTTAACACATCCATATAACTAGCATGCTAATAGCATCAAGGTATCAACTAGCTTTTATTTTTAAACTCCTTAGCCGAATCCTATCTCTCCAACAACCCCAAATCCAACCATGGAATAGATAGAATCTAGACTCATCACCCCAAAGGTAGTGTAAGCTTCCAAAAATATCATTGAACAGACCTTGGTCTAAAGGACCACCTTGGCCGAATCTTGCTTCCTCTTCTTCCTCTAGTTAGAACAATTGCAAAAGAAAGAAAACATGAACACTCTTCTTTTTCTTGGTTTTTCGGCTAGGAGATGGCAAGTATGACACCCATTTTTTTTTTGTTCCCTTTTCTATTATTATCCCCATCATTTGTTCACCAAAGAAACATATTAAATTAGAATGAGTGGAGCATCATCACTCCTTGGCCGGCCACCATGAATTTTATGGGCAATTTGACATGCAAAGCCATGCTTCCTCACCCTATTATTAATTAATCCTTATAACTCATCTATCATCTTTTCTAACTTCGTCAACTAGGTCCCTTTTGAATTAATTCACAATCCTAATGCTAATATTAAGCATTTAATTTCTCATATATTCACTGTCACACAACAATTTATGCAATTAAAACACGAAAATAAATTTTTGGCTCGGTAATGTGGTCTCGAAACCACATTCCGACCAGGGTCTAATTTGGGTTGTCACAACTCTCCCCCACATAAGAAATTTTCGTCCCCGAAAATCTTACCGGTAAATAGGTTTGGGTATCGTTCTTTCATCGAGCTCTCGGGTTCCCAGGTTGCTTCCTCGATCCCGTGTTTAAGCCACAACACCTTAACCAACGGAACCCTTCTATTTCGCAACTCTTTCACTTCACGAGTTAGGATACGAATCGATTCTTCTTCATAGCTCATATCAGCCTGAATTTCAACCTCCGACGGACTAATTATGTGCGAAGGATCAGATCTATAGCGCCGAAGCATCGAAACATGAAAGACGTCGTGAATCTTTTCAAGTTCAGGAGGCAAAATCAATCTATATGCAACCGGCCCCACTCGTTCGGAAATTTCGTACGGCCCAATGAATCTCGGGCTCAACTTGCCTTTACGGCCAAATCTGAGTACCTTTTTCCAAGGCGAAACTTTGAGGAACACTTTATCTCCCACCTGATATTCAATGTCCTTCCGTTTCAGATCCGCATACGATTTTGACGATCTGTGGCTACCTTCAGACTTTCACGGATTACCTTTACTTTCTGTTCGGCATCTTTAATCAAATCAACTCCGAAAATTTTACTTTCACCGAGCTCGGTCCAAAACAATGGTGTACGGCATTTACGACCGTACAAAGCCTCATAAGGTGCCATCTTAATACTTGATTGGAAACTATTGTTGTAAGCGAATTCGATCAAAGGTACATACCGTTCCCATGAACCACTAAACTCAAGGATGCAGCATCTCAGCATATCCTCGAGTATCTGAATTATCCGCTCGGATTGACCATCGGTTTGGGGATGAAAAGCTTTGCTAAAATGCAGCTTGGTACCCAAGCTTCTTGCAATTTCTTCCAAAATCGCGAGGTGAATCTCGGATCTCTATCCGACACGATAGAAATAGGTACTCCATGTAATCTCACAATCTGAGAAACATACAATTCGGCTAGTTTATCCAATGAAAAATCCGTACGCACGGGGATAAAGTGAGCCGACTTAGTCAGCCTATCAACAACAACCCAAATCGCATCCTTCTTACTTGCGGACAATGGCAGTCCGGACACAAAGTCCATTGTGACTCGGTCCCATTTCCACTCGGGTATCATGATCGGCTGAAGTAACCCTGAAGGCACTTGATGTTCCGCTTTCACTTGTTGACATATTAAACATCTCGAAACAAAGTCGGAGATGTCTCGCTTCATACCATGCCACCAAAATCGACGTTTCAAGTCGTTGTACATTTTCGTGCTCCCCGGGTGAATTGACATTCGGCTACAATGGGCTTCGTTCAGGATCATCGGAATGAGTTCCGAATTCCTTGGAACGCACAAACGACTTCTAAACCTCAAACAACCATCATCATCAATCTGAAACTCCGATTCCTTGTTCGAAACACACTCAGCTCGTTTTGCAACCAATTCATCATCGACTTTCTGAGCTTCACGAATTTGATGAGTCAATAATGGTTTGGCTTTTAATTCAGCTACTAACACATTGTCAGGTAGAACAGACAAGTGTACATTCATCGCTCGCAAAGCAAACAGTGATTTTCGGCTTAAGGCGTCCGCAACCACATTAGCCTTTCCCGGGTGGTAATCAATGACAAGCTCGTAATCTTTCAACAACTCAAGCCAACGTCTTTGTCGCAGATTCAAGTCTCGTTGAGTCATCAAATATTTGAGACTTTTGTGATCCGAAAACACATGGCACTTCTCACCAAACAAATAATGTCGCCATATTTTCAATGCAAACACAATGGCGGCTAGTTCGAGATCATGGGTCGGATAATTTCTCTCGTGTGGCTTCAATTTTCTCGACGCATAGGCCACAACTCGACCTTCTTGCATCAATACGCAACCCAACCCAAGTAGGGATGCGTCACTATAAACGACAAACTCTTTACCCGATTCGGGTTGCACCAAAATTGGAGCTTCAGTCAAATGAGTTTTCAGTTGATCAAAGCTTTTCTGACATTTCTCCGTCCATTCGAACTTAACATCCTTTTGAAGCAACTTCGTCATTGGTGTGGCTATCATCGAGAAACCTTTGACAAATCGTCGGTAATAACCGGCGAGCCCTAGAAAGCTCCGGACTTCGGTAACATTTCTCGGAGGCTTCCAGTTAAGTATGGCTGAAATTTTGCTCGGGTCAACTCGAATACCCGATGCGGATACCACATGACCCAAGAAGCTAACCTCTCTTAACCAGAACTCACACTTACTGAACTTAGCATATAACTGCTTATCCCGCAAAATTTGCAACACTTGCCTCAGATGCTCAGCATGTTCGGTCTCATCTCTTGAATAGACCAAGATGTCATCAATAAACACAACTACGAACCTATCCAAATACGGCCTGAAGATCCGATTCATCAAATCCATAAACACCGCAGGGGCATTAGTGAGCCCGAACGGCATCACTAAGAACTCGTAGTGACCGTACCTCGTTCTGAAAGCAGTTTTGGGTACGTCCGAATCTCGAATCCGCAACTGATAATAACCCGATCTCAAATCTATCTTTGAAAACACCGATGCTCCCTTTAATTGATCGAACAGATCATCAATACGCGGTAACGGATACTTATTCTTTATCGTCACTTTATTCAGTTGACGATAGTCAATGCACAACCTCATGGTTCCGTCCTTCTTTTTCACGAACAATACTGGTGCACCCCAAGGTGAGAAACTCGGTCGAGCGAAACCTCTATCCGTCAATTCTTGCAACTGAGCTTTCAACTCTTTTAACTCGGTTAGTGCCATACGATACGGAGCGATCGAAATTGGCGTAGTTCCAGGTACAAGCTCAATTCCAAACTCTACTTCCCGAACAGGTGGCAAACCCGGTAACTCTTCAGGAAAAACATCCGGGTATTCACAAACCACCGGCACCGACTCGGGTTTCTTTTCTAACTCCTTGTCATCAAGTACATACGCGAGGTATGCTTCGCACCCTTTCCTTACATATTTCTGGGCCAACATTGCTGATATTACAGCTGGCAACCCCCTTAAGTCCGCAGACTCAACTCGGATTATTTCGTTATTCGCGCACCTCAAATCGATAGTCTTGCTTTTGCAATTCACAACCGCATCATGCGCGGTTAACCAATCCAAACCAAGAATAACATCAAACTCGTCGAACGGCAAAAGCATCAAATCGGCCGGAAAACAGGATTCTCGGATTATTAGAAGGCATCTCTTACACACTTTATCAACAAGTACGCATTGACCCAAAGGGTTTGACACTCGAATTACTAGCTCAGTAGACTCAATAGGTAGAGTCTTACTGGATGCTAAGGTTTCGCATACATATGAATGAGTAGAGCCAGGGTCAATCAATGCAATCACATTAGTATCAAAGAGAGTGAAGGTACCAGTGATGACGTCGGGGGAGGATGCCTCCTCTCGTGCGCGAATGGCATATGCTCTAGCAGGAGTACGGTTCTCGGCGCGATCGGCCGTATCAGAGGCCCCCCTCTGACTACCACCCCTGCCTCCTGAAATTCTCGGTGGTCTACCTCTAGATGTCACTCCACTAGGTCTTGCACCTTGAATCTTATTCTTCTCATCCAGCTCCGTGCAATCTCTAATGAAGTGGTCCTTCAAACCGCATCCGTAACAGGCCCTGTTAGTAGACTTGCCCCAACATTCACCTAGGTGTCGTCTTCCACATTGGGGACATTCAGGTTTCTTGTGACGATTATTGCCCACACTAGCTACCGAAGTAGCTCGGGAGCCCATCGATGGTCTTGCCCTGATGGAAATTCCCGCAGTCGCCCTCGACTTATTAATGTCCTCCCTGAACTTCTTTACAGCTGAGAACGGAGCTTTACCCGTCGATCTTTTACGATAATCTCTAGCTTCAAATTCAGCCTTCCTCTTCTCCTTTCCAAGTTCTTCCGCCTTGCAGGCTCGTTCGACTAATGTTACGAATTCTTTTATTTCCAAAATACCCATTAGTAGCTTTAAATCTTCATTCAATCCTTCCTCGAATCTTTTGCACATAGCAACCTCATCAGCTACACACTCCCGGGCATACCTACTGAGTCTTACGAATTCATGTTCGTATTCGGATACAGTCATACGGCCTTGCTTGAGTTCCAAGAACTCCTTACGCTTCTGATCAATGAACCATTGGCTAATAAATTTCTTCCGGAATTCCGTTTGAAAGAAGTCCCAAGTTACTCGCTCGTTCGGGACTATGGAAATCAAGGTCCTCCACCAATAGTAGGCTGAGTCTCGCAACAAAGATACAGCACATTTTAAACATTCGTCGGGTGTGCATGACAATTCATCGAACACCCGAATGGTGTTATCAAGCCAGAACTCGGCCCTTTCGGCATCATCAGTTACTATGGCCTTGAACTCCTCGGCCCCACGCTTCCTAATCAAGTCTACAGGTGGCTTACTCAGCCTCACAGGATCAGCGACTGATGGCATTACAGGCTCTTGGGGTGGATTATTCAAATTTGGGAATTGTTGGACAGCCGGGTTGGTTCGGGCATATTGCGCGACCCACTCATTCATCATGGTAAAGAAGGCTTGTTTAGCCCCCTCACCTTGATTATTCGCAGACGACTGAGGTTCAACAGGCGGCGTCCCTTGTGCAGGAGCAGCCGCTACGTTCTCAACGTCATCCGCTAGGGTTCTTTCTTCACCGGGATCCATTTACTAATCAAAACAAAAACATTTCAACCGTCAGAAGTCATCACCCTTTTAAACATTAACATTATGGCATGTATAGCTAGACTCATACGTGCTATGGTAGTCCTAGAACCGACTAAACCATAGCTCTGATACCAATCAAATGTAACACCCCGAACTCGAAACCGACACCGGAGTCGATCACGAGGTGTTAACTGACTTTAACCCCTTATAAAATTTATTTTCCAGACACTACCCAATCTGTGTACTAGTCGTTTTAAAAATCATATCTTGAGTTTCGTAACTCGAAAATCAGTTCCGTAATTTTTCCCAAAAACTAGACTCATGTGCCCATCTATGTATTGTTTTCTAGAATTTTTGGTTGGGCCAATTTGTACAGTTTATTAGTCAAAGTCTCCCAAGTTGCAGGGGTCGACTACACTGACCTTTGCCCATTACGACTTGGATATCTCCCTGCACGGGGCTTCAATACTGATGCCGTTTGTTTCTATGAAAACTAGACTCAGAGAGGAATCTGTACATATATGGTACGACCCCTAATTATCTCTGGTTAATTTATAATAAATTTCCAAAGTCGGAGCAGGGAATCCAGAAACCGTTCTGGCCCTGTCCCACAAAAATCTGATTATCTCTTAATACACTGCCCATATGATCTTTTCGTTACTTCCTCATGAAAACAGACTCATCGAGCTTCGATTACATAATTTATTCATCAATTAATTCCACTCCTACTATTTTTAGTGATTTTTCAATCTCATGACACTGCTGCTGCCAGCATCTGTTACGAAAGTAACTAGGCCCATTTCATGCCTACCCTTGATCCAACTCATTCGAACATTCGTGCCATTTTCGCATGGCTTAAAGTTTACATGCCAAAATTCAAACACAACGTAATAGCTTATACATGCCAAAATGTTCCTCTAAGCCAACTAAGAAGAAAGTACCAAAACTTGCTATCCGGTGTGATGACTTCGATGACGGCCCGACCCCGCAAAAATAGATGAGTCCAAGCAACCTATAATGGGTGACAAGGAAACATCGAGTGAGTTTATAACTCAGTAAGTCATAAGCAATGCACTACCATCTATCAATAACATTATCACAAGAGGAAACAAAATGGATCGAGACAATTTACTCCATCCATACCGAACCATACCATAGTTCCTCCAACCTATCGATTCAATTTCATATCAATTCATGCATTCACATTCTATATACTCATCAATAGGACATTGAAGTATTTTCATAAATCGATTTATTTTCGTTACAATCAAACGACTATACGGCCTTTCACCCATCCTACGATAAATTCTATGTACGTGACTTCAAGTATATTTGTCACATAGGTTCGAACTTACCGAGCTCAACACCAAGTATAAGCATAGCACCTATTAGCCACGTACTCAAGACACTTACCTGATCCGCTGTCCACGATCGACTCAATAGTGTCGCACACATAGTGTCCATAATGATTCACGAATCTATGTTGAGCCCGCACACTCAGTGCTATATAATCAACTCACACACTTAGTGCTACGTAATAAAATCGCACACTTAGTGCTACATAGTCAAACTCGCACACTTAGTGCCGCATGGTCAATTCGCACACTTAGTGCATCATATTCATTTCGCACACTTAGTGCAACATAGTCAAATCGCACCCTTAGTGCTGTACAATTTAATCCCGCGCACTTAGCGCCAATCTCATGGTCATAAATGGTCATCCCGCACGTTTAGTGCCGAGATCAACAACTCAGTACATCTTACCTCTTTTCTTTCATTCAACAATTTCATCATCACATACGTACATGCATATATATATGTATATTTATTCATTCCAATCAGCATCAATACATACACATTATGACCATTTGAAATAATACCAACTACATGCTTAATGACTTACCTCGTGTTGGGTAAGACGGTTCCAACTCGGCTACTCGATAACCTTTTCTTTGCCTTTGCTCGATTCACCTCCTTTAACTCCTTGAGCTAAATCAATAATTTAACTAGTTTAACCACCTTGCTAAATATTTACAATCCAATTTCACATGTATATGTATGTTAGTATATTCGGCTAATAACCTCATGCAACTACCAAAGCCGAATCAACTAAATATACTTATGAATATATATATATCATCATCGAAATCACCTAAGCTTAGACATCAATTTTTAATTCCAAGCAAGTTGCCGAATGCAACCTTACTAAATTTTCATGGATTCAATATACCATTACCATGGAATCAACAACCAAAAATTCATAGACAATTTAGGAAAATCACATTACAAATCTCAAATTCAAGCAAAGACCATGGCCGAAATGCATGTATACATGTACAATGTCAACTATAACATCATTTAAACACCTAATTTCATCTCATGAACACTTAATCGAGTTTTCCTAATCTAGCATATTTTCACATCTATTTGTAACATCATGTAAGTCCACATATAACTACATTTCTTAAGTTCCACATCTTAATGCCCATTATAGCCACTCCCCTAATCTAAATCTAGCAATCGGCAACACCACCTTTCCACTATGTTAGCCGAATACTCATTCTCTTCCTAGTCCTAAGTTCGGCACCTCCAACAAAATAGCTTAACAATTTTCAACTTTCATGCTAACATAACAAGCAACTTAACACATCCATATAACTAGCATGCTAATAGCATCAAGGTATCAACTAGCTTTTATTTTTAAACTCCTTAGCCGAATCCTATCTCTCCAACAACCCCAAATCCAACCATGGAATAGATAGAATCTAGACTCATCACCCCAAAGGTAGTGTAAGCTTCCAAAAATATCATTGAACATACCTTGGTCTAAAGGACCACCTTGGCCGAATCTTGCTTCCTCTTCTTCCTCTAGTTAGAACAATTGCAAAAGAAAGAAAACATGAACACTCTTCTTTTTCTTGGTTTTTCGGCTAGGAGATGGCAAGTATGACACCCATTTTTTTTTTGTTCCCTTTTCTATTATTATCCCCATCATTTGTTCACCAAAGAAACATATTAAATTAGAATGAGTGGAGCATCATCACTCCTTGGCCGGCCACCATGAATTTTATGGGCAATTTGACATGCAAAGCCATGCTTCCTCACCCTATTATTAATTAATCCTTATAATTCATCTATCATCTTTTCTAACTTCGTCAACTAGGTCCCTTTTGAATTAATTCACAATCCTAATGCTAATATTAAGCATTTAATTTCTCATATATTCACTGTCACACAACAATTTATGCAATTAAAACACGAAAATAAATTTTTGGCTCGGTAATGTGGTCTCGAAACCACATTCCGACCAGGGTCTAATTTGGGTTGTCACAAATTTAATATGTAAATAATATAAAATCTAATTCTTGAATATAAGATGTAACCCTTAAATATATGTATTTACAGTCTGTTAACAGTTCACATGAAGGTATTAAAAAATATATGCACTTGATTCATGTGGACTCTATTAGAAGAGTATGAAGTCTGACATTGCTACCTAATTGTTTTCTTGCCTAACTAGTCAATGCAATAAGATCAAGCACTTAAGCCTCGCAAGTTTCCTTCAACCACTTCAACTTCCTACATAAGTATGTTCTTGATGGGCATTAAAACCACCGAATACAGTTTCCTACGCTCTAACTTAATTAAATAGTAGTATAAAGTAGTAGGGTCGATCCTATAGGGACTGGGATTCCTAATTTTCCTATTTACGCGAAAAGATTTTTGAGTTTAGACAACTGTTGTGCCCCTGACCTATGCATGCAGAGATGTAAAATAAATAAAAACGGGGAGTTTAGTTGATAAATAAAATAAATTACACAAATATAAAATAAAATAATAACAGAATTATGATTACAAAATAAATTTAAGGAAATTAAATCAAATTAGTAAATCAATATGTGAATGCTTAGTCTTAGCCTGATACACTCAGAAATCGAATCGGTCCTTGAAAGTAGATTTTCCTTTCCAAATGATAAGTTGATTATAACGATCAAGGACGCCCCAACCACCAACTTTTCCTTGTGTAGTTCGTTCCAATACGACCTGCAAACCAACCCTTTCCGATTATCTAACCACATAACACACGTCTACAATTTAAGATCTCAACAACCTTGCAATCTTGAAAAGCACAACTCGAATTAACGGCCTCAACTACGTGGGTCGTTTAAATCCAATCACTATCTCCCTTGACGAAATCCAACTATTTTTTTCAATTTAACACGCCAATTTGTTTGCAGGAACTCGAAGTCGACAAACGACTGTCTCATTTTCCCAAATGTACACCAAACAATTCTAACCCAACGCGTGCTTTTTGAATTGAAATTGAACTAACTTTAAGGGACGATTGTGACTATCCCATATATTGGAGAAATAGTGAATATTGTGTTGAAAAGATTTTTATTGCGGGTTCATATCTCACCATTTTTGGTTGGAATGACAATTGGACTAAAGCTAAAAGGAAATTAGTTGAGCATGAAATTAATCAGACTTAATTGAGATTTAAAAGTGGATTCGAATGAAATGGTGATAGGTGAAAAGGAGAAAAGGATTACAAAGTAGTTAAACCAAAAAAAAAAGAAAAAGAAATGAAATGGCAGAATGGTTTTCCTACAAATGGAAAAAGATGAAAGAAAACAAATTATATTTTATTCAATCTCAAGTGTAAATTCAAAATGTATTTCTCAAAGCCACCATACAAGGTATTTATATACATTCCATATGTTAAATTTAGTCTAATTCATCTACCAACCAACCACATAAAATCAGATTTTATATTAGATTTTTTCTAAATCTAGCTTTTAAAGGTCAAATAAAAATCTAACCAGCCATAAATTTCTCAAAATTTTCAATTTGGCACCCTTTTATTGCTTATGCTCCAATTTAGCTCGGTTTGCTTACTAACTTGAATTTTGATACTCCAACTGCGTACTTGATAAAATTAAACAAAAATCACAGACTCAGTAGCAAAAATTACCGAAATTGGGCATGTTAAACATAAAAATTTAGCTTGTTATCAAATCCCCTTACTTAGCCGATGTTTGTCCTCAAGCATGATGTATTCCTATACTAGAAATCATTCAATAATTCTTTTCGAAATCAAATCTCTTTCCTCAGCCAAGTGTAATGCAAACAATTAGTTGAATCAAAAATAAGTAATTGTTAGGTTAAAGAGCACTTTTTTTTCCTTTTTTTTAAATGAGACTAAGCACTTTTATTAGGCAAGTTTAAAGAGCCAACAATTTTTATGAAATATTGACTTAGCTATAACATTTTCAACTCTATAAAATACTTTATTAATCAAAGTAAGCAATACTTATTCATGAATCATACAATTATTTAAATAAACTAAGCATAAGAATTGAAAGTTCATTTTCGAAACGAATCAAGGATTAATCTTAGTATACGAATTAACACATGCAAAAAAGAAATAACATGACATGTCCCCCTACTTAACCCATATTTCCCTCAATGTGCAATTTTAAAAGAATGAGAAAGAGAAGTGTCAAGTGTACTCACCGTGTATGTTTAATTTGGTAGAGGGTGATGGCAATGACGGCTTTGTAATATAGCAAGGATATTTGAGATTCAAGCCTCCATCATTATTCCTAGAAAGCAACATATTAAAATAGATTAAATAATAATATTTTTTATTTTATACATAAACTAAATCGAATTCAAAATTAAATAAATTAAAATAAATATTTATGAGTTGCCTCCCAAAAAGTGTTTCTGTTTAACGTCATTAGTTTGACAACTTAAGTGTTATTCGTTTGGTTCCTTGAGAATTAATTCTTCCACCATGTGCAATTGGAAGTTCTCGTAAAAAGGTTTCAACCTTTTCCCATTGACCTTGAAGCACTTTCCGAATTCCTTCATCATTGATGGATTGAGTTCCAATTCCGAGGCTTGCAAAATGGAAGGCAAGAGTTTAGTTTGCAAAAGAGACAATTCAAAAATTTTACCTTGACTTCTAAGAAACTGTGGTGCCTCCATGAAAATGACAGCTTCACGAATTGGTTCCTTGATTTCCACCAATTCCTCTAGTTTTTGTTTCCAAAGCATCGATATCTAAACTCTTGCAAAGTACATTTTGCAATTCATCTTCTTCATTATATTCAAGATGTAACGTTGTTAAGGGTTCAATAATATCGATACTAGAGACATTCCTCATTATACTGGGGTGGCTCATCGCCTCGTAAACATTGAATTTGACCACTTTACCATTAAATTCCATAGTTAGAGTTCCACTTTGAACATCAATTTTCATACATGTGATGCTTAAGAATGGTCTTCCGAGTAAAATATCCAAGGAATTTTTTGATTTATCACCCTCCATGATGATGTTGTAAAAATTTGCTGAAAAATTAGTTCATTTACCTTGACGAGAACATCCTCCAACACCCCTTCTGGATACACAACTGGCCTATCCGCTAACTGAATGATCACCCCTGTTTCTTTCAAAGGACCCATGTTTAGCAATTTAAAAATAAATAAAGGCATAACGTTAATAGATGCACCTAAATCACACATGGCTTTCTTTATGCCAACATTACCTATTTTGCAAGTTATAGAAAACATAAATTGTCCTTACACTTGCACCTAAATCATATGTTTTCTCCTACATTTTCCCATTAGCTACCTTGAAGTTTCTTCTTGTTAGTGCATAATTCTTTTAATAATTTCGCATAGTGTGGAACTTGTTTTATCGTATCGAGTAAGGGATATTAATTTCTACCTTTTGAAATGTCTCAGGGATCTCTTTCCTTTCTCACTCCCTTTTACATTGAGCGAGCCTTCCAGGGAATGAGGGTGGTACCACGAATGGTTTCAATCGTGTCGACTCCGTGAGAGCTACTGATTCAGGTTTCTGTTCTTCCCGTTCAATGTTGTGATCATAACTCATGCCAAGTACTAACTCCAAAATCATTCCATCTTTTATGGTCATAGCACTAGCATTTTGTCGTGGGTTCGGCTCGATTTAATATGGAAATTTCCCTTGGGTCTTTAAACTACTAACCATAAACACAAGCTTACTTATTTGTTAATCTATTTCTTGGAAGTGCGCTTCAGCCTTTTGTTGGAACTTTTCAGTGCTAACAACTAACCTATCTACTATGGTTTCAAAAAATGACTTTGGGGGTTGATACTGTTGAGGCGGAGGTGGCCTTGGTTGGTACAGTTGGTTGTAATGTTGATTTGATCCATAACTTAGATTTGGGTGATCTCTCCACCCTACATTGTAAGTATTCGAATGTGGATCATAAAGCCTTTGAGGTGGGCCTCGAAAGTTCCCAACGACATCTACTTGTGTTGTTGTGTCCTCGTGTAAAATCGAACACGAGCTTGTTGGATGATTAGACATGGCACAAATCCTGTACAACCAAGTTGGGTTCATTTTTCCTGCAATCAATTTTTTAACTACATTAGTCAGCTCGTCAATTTTTATCTACTAAGGATGGAGTACTGAGCCCATGAACCCTTCTCATGGGTTCTATAGTTGGTCAATATTGTTGAGAATTCGCGGCCATGGTCGAAATTAATTCCTTTGCTCTTTGAGGAGTCATGTTAAAAAATGCCCCTCCATTAACGGTATCAATCATCTTCATTTCTATAGAGAGTAACCCCTAATAGAAATATTGAATAAGTGATTATTCAGTTAGGCCATGTTGTGGATAATTTGCATACAACTGTACGCCAAACAATTAAACAAATATAAATAAAATAACAACGTAATTATGATTGCAAAATAAAGTTAAGGAAATTAAATCAAATTGGTAAATCAATATGTGAATGCTTAGCCTCAACCTCGGTACACTCCGAAATCAAACCAATCCTTAAAAGTAGATTTTCCTTTCCAAACGATAAGCTGGTTATAGCAATTAAGGATGCCCTGACTGCCAACTTTTCCTTGTGTAGTTGGTTTCGGTATGACCTGTAAATCAACCATTACTGATTATCTAACCACGTAACGCGTGTCCACAATTTAAGATCTCAGCA
This sequence comes from Gossypium hirsutum, assembly GCF_007990345.1. NCBI lineage: Eukaryota > Viridiplantae > Streptophyta > Magnoliopsida > Malvales > Malvaceae > Gossypium > Gossypium hirsutum. Next base: position 41,180,971 of record NC_053442.1, on the reverse strand, counting down.
ACTTAGTGATCTAGAAAAGTCCAACTCGAATTAATGGCCTCAATCGCGTGGGTCATTTAAATTCGATCACTATCTCCCTTGACGGAATCCACCTAGCTTTTTCCAATTGAACACGCCAATTTGTTCGGGAGAATTCGAACTCGGCAGACGACCATCTCGTTTTCCCAACTGTACTCCAAACAATTCCAACCCAACCCGTGCTTTTTGAATTGAAATTGAATTAAATTTAAGGGATGATTGTGACTATCTCATATATCGGAGAAATAGCGAATATCGTGTTGAAAAGGTTTTTAGTTTTGGTTTACATCTCACGATTTTTTTTCAAATGACAATCGAGCTAAAGCTAAAAGGAAATTAGTTGAGCATGAAATTAATCATACTTAATTGGGATTTAAAAGTGGATTTGAATGGAATGGTGATAGGTGAAAAGGAGAAAGGGCTTACAAAGCTATGAAACCAAAAGTAAGAAAAAGAAATGAAATGGCAGAATGGTTTTCCTAAAGCTACAGACGAATGGAAAAATATGAGAGAAAACAAATTATATTTTATTCACTCTCAAGTGTTTCTCAAAGCCACCATACAAGGTATTTATATACATTTCATATGCTAATTCTAGCTTAATTCATCTAACAACCAACCATATAAAATCAGATTTTATATCAATTTTTTTAATCTAGCTTTTACAAAGTTAAATAATAAAAATTTGATCAGACATAAATTTCTCAAAATTTTCAATTTGGCCCCCTTTTATTGCTTGTGCTCCAATTTAGCCCGATTTGCTTACTAACTCGAATTTCAATACTCCAACTGCGTACCTGATAAAATTAAACAAAAATCACAGACTCAGTAGCAAAAATTAGCGAATTTGGATGTGTTAAACATAAATATTCAACTTGCCATGAGATTTAATGTTTCCATGGACTTTATTGATAGGTTACCCAAATCTTGGGGTAAATCTACTTTTTTAGTCGTGGTGCACCTATTTTCAAAGTATGCCCATTTCCTTCTAATTACACACCATTATGCAATCGTTCCAACAGTGCAAGTATTTTTTGAATACATTGTTTGTTTACATGGCTTACCTGAGACTCTTATAATAAATATACAGTATTTACTAGTGCATTATTGAAGGAGCTTTTCCATTTGAATGGAACCAAACTTCAATTTTCCATTCTTACCACCCTGAGACAGATGGGTAGACAAAGGCAGTCTACCGTACAGTGAAAATGTATCTTCAATGTTTTGTGGGAGATTTTTCAAAGGGATAGGTGGCATGGGTACCGTCGGCTGAATATTTTTATAATACTTTTTCCCACTCTGCACTACAAAAAACTTCCTTCCAAGTTATCTATGGCCGTGATCCATCTCATTTGTTGTCTTATGAGGCAGGTTCATCCAATATCGAGGCTATTGACACTGCATTGATGGACAGGGATAAGGCTTTGCACAAAATTAGAGACAAACTCTTTCGAACGTAATAATGCATATAAATTTAGGGCCAGTTCTTCATTGCTTAAAAAAAGCACTTCTGACTCCAAAAGCACTTTTGAAAGAAAAGCTGTGAAGAACAAGCTGTTTTTGACTGAAATTTCTTGCTTTTCAGGAGTGCTTTTGAGGAGCTGAAAAAAAAAAGCTAAAAATTTTAGCTTTTCCTCTCTCAAAAGCACTTTTGGTGGTTAATTACTTTTTTACCTCTCCAATAACATAGTATTTTTCTTTTTTTCTTGGTGCTTAATTACAATTATGTTAAAATCATTAATTAAAAATAAAAAAATATTTTTTAAAATGTTAATTACAAATATTTAATGGTTATACTTAAATATTTAAAATATAGTTCATATATTCTAATTAAATTTTATAAATAATTAATATTTATTAATTAAAAATATTTACAATTTATATATTATATATTAAAATATTAACAACAAGTTATAATAATTTTTTTATATTATTACTAAAATATAATAATATTAACTAATTTAAATATTATTTAAATACATATTTGTTACTTGATAATAACATGTCTAAAATGGACATTTTATTTCTCAAAAGTACTTTTTGACAACAATGCTAAACACTCAAATTTTAAACCAAACTTTTCAAAAGCACTTCTCAAAATCACTTTTCCACAACACTTTTCAAAAATACTTTTCAAAAGCAATGAAGAACTGAACCTTATTAGGGTCATAGATATATGACATTTTATGTAGATGACTTGGTTTCGCTTCAGTTGCATTCACATAGTCAACGTTCTTTTGGGCCCTCGAGTTTTCATAAGTTGTCTCCCCATTCTATGATCCTTTTTTAATTATTTATAAGATTAGTCTTATGGCATATGAATTACAATTATCTTCAGACAATAAAATTCATAATATTTTTCATGTTTCTTTATTGAATGCTTTTAAATGTGATAACCCTCCAACATCATATAGACTTCCACCGATAAAATATGGTTGTATTGTTCATACTCCTGCTTCTATTATCCAAACGCATCTTAATCGTAGTCGACAAGAGCTCTTGGATTGGTTTGCCTAGTTCTGATGCCTGCACATATGGGAGGAAAAAGGCGTTAGTTTAATACTTAAAAGTGAAATTATTTGCTTCTTATTTTATGTTACTTTTACTTTATATTCAATTTATTTTATGCTATTTTTAATTAAATTGTTTTATACCCTTCTAAAAGCATATTTTTATTTACATGTAACTAGTCCTATTTAAGTACTTATTGGAGAATAAAAACATAAGTAAAAATTTCTATTTTTCTAGAGATCTAGATCTCTCTCAACGAGTCATAAGGGTGCTTGAGAACAGTGATAAAGGAAAGACAATCACTTACAACATTCCTGTAAATCACCCAATTACTTGATCCTAATCCCATGTTCTCAACACACCCTTCCCAAATTCATTTCTCCCGATTTCTCTCCCTCCAGAAAATAAAAAACACTTATGGTGCTTGAGAACTGCAATAACCTTGCACTACTTTTAAATTAACTCCAAAGCAAGCTTCCTCTGCTTGTCCCATTTCTCACCAACGCTTTCGTCCCATTAAAATTTAAATATAAGGAAAACGAGCCAGGGCATATTCACTTCATTTATAAAAGAAAAAGGATAAATCACATTCAATAGCAGAAACATCGTATAGCGGAATGTGAAAAAATAAATTCAAAAGCTTTGCAGACTTTCTGCTCATGTACAATATGTATATATTTGACGACTACTTTACCATGGTCAAAATTTGTAGTTATAACCCTCTACTGCTAAACTAAATTCAAAAAATTTATCTATTAATTTGTCAGAGGGGGCCTACTTCTATTCCACTCCCATATAACTTTGTATTGGCATACCGAATTTTCATCCTTCAGACTGTCGTCATCCTCGGGTAGAAACACCCTTCTAAAGACGGCAATCTGTGAAGCAAATCCCGGTTCCAGATCAACAGCACCACCAACCCCACTGAATTCAACCCTATACTTGTGTCTAACAGCTAATTCAGATGCCCAGTGTTGAAACTGCTCTCTTGTCCACTCAAACTTGTGGTCATGGTTGCGAAATTTACATGATTGTGACTGAATCTTCTCCTCCGGATCATCTTCATGGCTTGTTAGATTGGATTTCTGGAGTACAACATTGTACTCATAGTTGGGAGTTGAAACAATAAGAATCCTTGGACGAAAAGAACTGAGCACAATATCACCAAACAGACTGGCCTGCTCCTCCTCCATATGTTCAATCACCTATTTATTTTAAAAATGTAAGCTACAATCAAGAACAATAGAAAGCAAACTGCATTCTTTTTATTGTAACCATCAACATGATATGATTAGCTTTCAACACTAAAGTAGAAAATATACCCCGGATGCTGTTCAGACTCCTTTTTCAATCAACCCAATAGAAAACCTTGGATAAGTTACAAATTTTCATTTTTCATAAAATCTATTATTCTTTTAAACCCAAGAAGTTGGAACTAGTGGCCATTCCGTTTGTATTCAAGGATCACATAAGCAGTCGTGCTGCACCAATCTTATACACCAAACATTAGGACCTAAAGGATTTTGTCCCAGTAGTTACACCCATGACTTATGATTAATTACAGGGGCCAAAGAGCTTCAATATATAAGCAAATGTGCATGTAAACATGCATATATCTCTTCATATATAAAATAATAGAAATATATCACAAGTAAGTATACATAACTATATATATAGGTTATGAAATTTTCTGAATAGTCCTATCAAGAAAAACCTATGGTCAAATTTTCAAAAGTTAGGCACAACCAATAATGTGGCACAAGAAGAAGAATTATTTAAGGTTTCCTATAAATATCGTCATCCTGAATTTCAAATATTTCTATTACTTGATGGAACCACTTTTAAGAAATCAGAAATCAAATTTACACTCTGTTCTTTTCCATAGTCTATTACTTGGTTTTTCGGCAACAATGAAAGAGAATACTTTCTACAGTCAGTTCCTTACTTGGTCTTCTGTCAACAATGTAAGGGAATACGTAGGCTATGGCACAATGATTTCTTTTCATTCCTTTCCTTCGGCCAATTTAAGTATCATGTCCAATTGGTATTCATCTTCCCAACAAGTATCCACATTTATGGTGTTCAATATCTATTTCAAACATTTTTAAAGCTCTTCACCATTTAATATGTTGTTCTACTGGTGTTGCCAAGTCTTGTGCACTCTAGGCACTAAGCCATTATATTGCTTGAGGCATAAGGCATAAAGAAGTGTTTCCCTAAGTAAGACACTGTATATGTATGTATTCTAATATATGTCTATGTAGATATAATATAAGATTACAAGAAATAATTTTGATAACAACTCAAAGCAACAGTCCAATTTATCCTAAAATATGCAAAAAAAAATTCTTTTGTTGGATAATATGCATGATTTGTTCATGGTCCCCCAGGTTGTTGGATACTCAAATATAGAGTTTGGAATCCCCCTTTTTTTAGTATTTAAGGTAGAATTAACGAAAGAAGATACTAAAAAGATAGTCAATCAGACTGATTTTTGCAACTAACGCCTGACATAAAAGCAAGCCTAAACGCACCAAGCGTGCACCCAATCAAATGTACCCTATCCGAAACAGAATGAGACACTTTGGTTGTCCACCAAGGCACAACACCTAGGTATATATATTAACAACACTAGAGTCTACATAACCTAACATATTCAAAATTTAAGAGTAATTCATAAAACTAAGAAAATATATTATGAACTCCAGAATTTCTTGTTATAGGTAAGACGTATGTTTTAGTCAATCTTGTTCGTACAGAACAAATATGTGAAATGGGTAATGCAGTGACTCCACTGACAATATTAGCTTTTACATGGAATATAAACCTATCAAATCTGACAAGAAGTAAAATACGTCTAACCAATCCAAATCCAAATTTGATCCAACTTGATTTAACCCAAAAAAAATCAACGTCTGAAATCGATAGAACTCATATCACCCAAAAATTTAACTCAAAATTGCACAAACTTAAAATAAGAATAATTTGATTTTTAGAGAACATTAATTTCACAAAAATAAGAAATATAACATAAATTATTAATCAATTTTGATTTTATGATTAAATAAAAATAATAAATATAAAAATATTGTTACTCTAATTTTATAACTCTAAATTATCTTTTAAAGTACTTTTTCTTTACTACAATTTCGTATAATCTGAATAATTTTATTTTTAATTATGAAAAAATAGAATAATAAAAAATTACTTCTACTATTATAAAAGGATTTAGTTTTTATGTTTATTATAAATATCTTTTTTTTCTCTCTTATTTTCAATTTGCAAACTAATTAAATAGAACAATAATAATCATTCTAAAACAAAAATAATTGAAAACAGTTCGATAAACTAATTCTGATGCTTTTAGACATTCTATTTTAAACTTCATAAGAAAATGCTACTTTCTAAAATAGCTAAAAAACAACAATCTAAAATCAAGTGAAAGATAGATTATAAACACAGTCACACCTACTAACACGTAACCAAAATGTTCTAAGATTTCAAATTACAAATCCACATAAAATTTGAATATTGTTTTTGACTTGTTAGGTAATAATTCATTCTCATAATATCACCACAGAATTTCCTATCATAAACATTCATGGATCCATATGGCCTATTGGCATTTAATATATTACATATACGGCTCATGGTTGATTGCAATCTGCTAGATTGGATTGACTTCAGAAAAAAGTTGACTTTGAGAATTTGAAATTGAAATCTTTTAGTATAGAATCTGAAATTGAGATGACTGTGCAATTTGATTAAAAGTGAAGTAGTGAACCAATGATTACATATAATGGAACGTCAAATAAAAACACTTCAGTTTAGTAAAAAAGTAAAATCACATTCTTTTTCATCTATAAAATTAACTTCAATTGAAAGCACACAAATATTCTATTTATTTTTAATATTTTATTTTTTATCTTCCAATAAAATTATAATAAAATATTACTCGATCAAAAATTCTATTTAAAATTGAGTCTAATTTGGGCTTAAAAAAAAATAGTTTGAACTCAAATGGGTGAACCCATATTCAAAATGACCTGAATCAGAAATAACTCATACCTAACCCTCGAACTAACCCGATCCAAAATCCAAACCCCCCAGACTTGTCCAGTGACAGGTCTAATGGAAAGTATATTCCAAACACTAGGCTAGGAAGAAGAATTGAACATATGTAGGTGAGCTTAAGCTTTTTACAAAGATATAACACATAACAAATGGTTAGTGCAACCACAGTTTCTTAAAAACACAATCAGCAATTGGCAGTTTAGCATTAATTACCAGTGTTTTTGCATGCAAAGGTTCACTAAAAGGGTTAGTTCTAAATACCTCTAAGCATGTGGCAAGATCGAATTCACACAACCGAGAATCAAAATCTGTGATAGACCCATCAAAAAGAATGGCAGATTTTATACTCCTACATGGTGCATCAAAATCTGACTTCATGACTAGTTTTGAATGAAGAACCTGTGTAATAAAGATATCAAAGATGCTTAGCCACATTTTAACTTGCGAGAGAATAATATAGAACACTGATGATTTAAAATCCTTATCCGCACATTTATGATATGCAACAATGGAATAATTTATTTTATTCATATCTTTCAGATAATGCTGAAAGAGACCTCAAATTCATTTGGCCATACATAAAACCAAAATACACTGGAACACACCTTTGCTGCACGACTGAGGCTCTTTTGTGAAATATCAACTCCAGCAATTGTTTCCAAAGAAGTTGGATACTCCAATAAAGACTCCAGTAAACTACCAGAGCCACATCCAAAATCAACCTGCAACAGAACATAGCATGATGTCAAGCTGAACTTGTTATTATCAACGCTACAAAAACGAGGAAACAAGTTAAATACCAAAGAAGTAGCACAAAATTCTTTAATGTGTTGCACTGCATATTCGACACGTTGCTTGGAAAGTGGTGGGTTGAAAAGTGCCTGCTCCATTCTGTCTTCCGGGGGTTCTGTCACCTGTAACAAGATGATCGAGTACTCCAAGCAGCAAGCTTATGCAAAGAAAACCATGTATAGCCATTTAGATCTCTCAACCATTTTAAAGCAAAATGCTATTAAAAGAATTATAAAAGCTCCATTTATTGCTAATAATATTAGTTGCTGCGTTAAAGCTTCAAGTGATTATAGATTACAAATATAGTTGCTATTGTACATACAACTGAAATTAATGAAGCGCATATTAACTGACATTAGCATTACCACGTGAAGTGTCTCATGCACAAAATATATTTTGTTTCCCTGCTCACGTAAAACAATTTTTAATCTAAGTGATACGTTTTTTCAACACAACATGGATTTAGACACTGCCAAAGCATTGCAGGCAATCCACATCCCTAATCAACACAAGGAAATTTATCAACTATTATTTAGCATTTAAAAAATGTATTTACTCACGTGAAGTTAAGAATGCAAGAGCATTTGCCAAATCCTTAGCTGCAGCCAAAACCAAATCTTCAGGAGGCAACTCTGTATAGAAACAAGCAGACTGGCCGACAGACATCTGGGAGACAACAGCTTCAAGACAGGGAATTACCGCTCCAGTCCCCATCTCAAACTCAAACTCCTCAATACTTTCAAGAAGCTCCTTCTGAAGTTCACCTTTTGTCACTAAAGATACAGAATAACATACGCACAAAAGGGATCCATTAGATGGACACAGACCAGAATCTGTACCTTCTATATTTATATAACTCGCATCATTTTCCACCACACCATTCAATTCAGGTTCTTTCCCTCCCAAAGTTTCATTATGCTGACAGTTACAAACAGATAGGCATTTTACAACTTCCTTGAAAAAGATTTGTCGATAAAACTTAATATCAAAGACATTGGCTAATTGTTTTTCTTTCTCCAAAGACATATATGTGTCCTTTAAATATGCATTCAACCATGATAAAACTTTTAAGGAAGCACTCTGGACAGCATCATTTTGCTTCTTATACAAAACATCGGGTGCACACTCCAAAATCAAATCTTGACACTTTGCGTATATTTTTACTTCACAAGTAAAACTGCTTCCCAATACCGCCAATTTTGGGTCAACATCAACAGATTCATTTTCATTGGCATACTCCCTCTCTTGCTCAGCTGATTCTGAAACCTCAGGTTTATTGTTTGATCTTGACAACTCTGATGATGCTTTTAAAGGAATACTTGAGACACAAAAGACAGGTTCTAATAGCCGGTACTGGCGACAGAATGAACTGAGAATTTCTCTCGGGAAGGAACCCTTCCAGTTTGTCTTTGTAGTAAACGTCAGGGGCAACTCAGCTGCAAGTATTGCCTCTCTGGACAACTTGTAAACTCCACTTGGTATTTTACTTATAAGCATCCTGCACAAGTCCAGCCAAAAAACTTATACGGCGAATAGTGACGAACTCAACAGAAGCATCATACAAGAAATACCACTAAAGGCAGATAACTGATTGAATAAGCAGCCAAATTGCAGAAAATTAAGGTGGTTTGGCCTGATTATCAAGGGCTTGGCTCGCACATCTAGAGAGAACCCCCCTCAGTCCCACTTCTTCCAACAACTTGACAGTTCATCACCAGTCAGCGAAGCATTCATTGTACTTTACTAAGCAACTGAGTTAATGAAAAGCTTTCCAGGGCAATTGATACCTAACTCCTTGGTTTTCAATGAAATTAAAATACTTGGAATTTTTTGCCACAACACGAGCAAAATAAAGTGGTTTGAGGAAATGTATACTGAAATTCCATTTATATATCTAGGTATTAATGATTTTGGAATTTTTTTAACGGAGTTTATTAATAGAGCTAGCGGCTGGTGCTGTCTATAAATTCCGAAGTTAATCTCTAGGCTTTAATTAGTTTTTTATTTCATATTTCCTTGTTTGGGTAGTTTCTATGTTTAAATAAAGAGATTAGGAAGGTCGTTCCTAAAATTTCTCTAGATCTATTTTTCCCTTGATTTAAGGGATTAGTTTGCTGCTAAAATTGAGGATCATACCTGTTGTCATATTTCTCCTGTATATTCAAGCAGTCTTGTTTTATTAAAATGCAGAGCTTTGCTATTTGAAATTCTTCACTACCTTTCTTAGGTCAGTGCATTGAGGTAGTATTGTGCTTACAGTTGCATAAGCTAGAAAGATGACATGGGAAGACCTAAACGTAGCTGTAACTATCAAAATTTCCTATGGTTTGATCTTGAATTCTATCCGGAAAGCACTCCAAAAAAGATAAGAATGAGCTTGATTGCCCTTAAAATTCAAACATATCAAGGTAAGACATACTAACAGTCTTCTCAGCTGAGGTCATTAGCAGCCAGGGGTTTCAGAAGCCCTGTGTGCTAATTTGAACCCCCAACATAGAAAAAAGACTTTAACAGATGAAATAGTTTCAAAAGGAAGTGTGTATGCAAATGAAGAAGAAACCTGTAATAAGATTGCAAGGTGACATCTTCATGGAAAATATCTTGGCCTTTCCAAGTGTAACCAATGGATGCCAAAATTGAATCCCCATATATATCTTGACCACAAAGAGAGCTGGCCTTTGCATTCAAAGGTCCTCCAAACGGAACAACTTTAGCATTTAAAAGATCAGATGACATATCTAGAGGATATGACTTGGGAGCAGCAAAGTACAATCTTGTTTCAGATGAAGCTTTACCAATAGTCCTGTTGAGAAATAAAGACAGTTCCTTACAGAGGACAGATAATCTTAAGGACCATACTTCACACATAGAATTGCCATTTCAGGCATCATCAGTCATATAACAGTTTCAACATACCTCGAGATCAAAACCATGTTGGCATCTGATAATCCGAGTATTTGTCCAATAACATCAAGGTAATAACCTGTTGATGATATATTAAGAATCACCGGTTCAACAGCCTTTTCAGGTGAACATGGTATGTATATGGCCGTAGTTGTAATGCTTTCAGCAACATCAGACTGTTGAGAAATTGATGATTCTATGACATTAGGTGGATAAGGATCTTTCCTCCAAATCGAAAGCTGTCCCTCAGCACTAACAACCAACTCAGGTAATCCTGCAGCAGCTCTCATAATATATGATAAGACCAAGAGAGGATGAGACTCCACAGTAGGATTAATTATTTTGCACAGATTATTAAGTTTTCCGTCACATATAGCAATAACAGAAGCAGGAACTGAAGCATTAAGATCACCAACTCTGCGTAAAGCTGCTTTGAAGTGACTGCTCAAAGGATGAAGAGCTGAAAGGAACTTATTCAATGATGAAAAAAAAATAAAGATAGAAAAGATCAGAATGAAAATTTTATTTAATTTAAAGAAATAAAACTATTCCCTGACAATATTAAAAAAAAATAGATAAAATTAACATAAATGCATGATAAAGAGATGAAAACTTCACAAATGAGTAAATAAAGCAGAGTCAAGAAAAGCTGGCCATTGCAACTACATATTTTGTGCTTGGAGAGAGGACCAGCAGAAAAGGAGGCGAAGAGAAAAACAACTCTATTGAACTCACTTATTAAAGATGAGTCGGGAAGCAAATGCATTCGCTAAAAATAAATAAATAAATAAATTTCACACTAGCTCGTTAAAATTGGGATAAAGTCGGGAAAAGTTATCTTACTCAAGCTCCCTGCAAGCAGAAGTATGATAAATACTATATACTGTTATCTACAGTCCTTTCTCCTATTCTAGTAGAAAGTTGTACAGTTCAATGCAAACTGATTATTTCTTGATGTACAGTGAAACAAGAACAAAAGTCCAGATAATTCCATGTTTACATGTGTCATGGTTATTGGTTGTGTATAGTTTGAGAAAGAAAAATAGAAATAGCATATACATGCATACAGACACACAACCCCATACTAATGCACTTGGAAATGCACAAACCCACTCCAACACACCAAACAAAAAAATAGTCCACTAACCTCATTCGAGAATATATATTTAACACGAGCTATCAACTCTCTCCATGCTTCCTCTGCTGTGGGATTATCAGAAGAAAGATTGATGCCAAGCTGAAATTTTAAAAAAGAAAAAAAAAGAAATATAAGAAGATGAAAATAAGAAGTTACACTTCAAATTGAAGATTGCTTGGATAATATGAGAAATTAACTAATAATTTGCTCTTAAGAGTGAAAACAAGCTTAAAAAATTATTCTTTACTATACACAAATGATAGAGCTGCTAAAGCTTGAAATAAAATATGATCATGTCAAATTCATAAGTTTAGTTTAAGTTTTATGCAAACAAAAACGATCACGATTCAGTTCACACTATTCATTTCTGGAAAGACAAATAAAACATGTTACATCCACATAGACTTATATATCCCAAAGTTATTATAAACTCAAAGATACAGTTCAATGAACAAGGGTCTCAGTACAACAATCTGTAAAATTCCCTGACATTGTACCTTGATGGTAGCCCCGAGAAAATAGCTTAACAATTAACAATTTATATGATCGTGCAGAAGTGTACAGGAATATGCATGAGTTAAATGCCAGCTCCAAATGCTATGGCAGTTGATACCAGATTACTAAGAAATTGAGGTAATCAGTTTCTATGTTCCTTGCATAAAATTTGGTTACAAGCTTCCGAAGAGCAAAGTCAAACTTGAGTAATAACAAATACCTGTATCACTGGGAAAAAGCTTTGAGATATTTATTTGAAAATGAAGCATATCTAGATGAGGACGAAGAAATTTGACATATTATCATCAAAGAAAGCAGTTAATAAATTAAAGCTTAATAGGATGACAACAGGATAGCAACCTCTAACTAACAAAGACTCAGAAAGGGAATCAGACCTGAAGGGACATATTCAGTATTAAAAGAGAATATTGCATCCCCTAACAATCATTTACATGGTTATAAACTGACAATGGCATTAACCTAATTAATTTTAAATATCTGTGCAACATAAAATTTAGACAGAATTAACAAGTAGATAGTCTAACATAAAAGGTGCATCAACTGCCATTGTCTTTTGAGTTACATCTGGAAGAATTTGTAAACATAAGAAAATTCTGAAATGATAAGGATCCTGCCTTATGTTTGAATACCTAACTGTTCACTTTTAAACTTCAAGTGCTGAAATAAAAAATTGACGATAGTTCAAGTAAAAAAAACTATATATATATATAATTTCTGAATTTAAATCAATTTATCCTCAAAAACTTTTCATCAAGAAAAGCTTACTTCAAACTAATGGCTTCCAAGATACAACCTTGTAACCCCAGCAACAAACCAAGGAACACCTATTCAATAGTTGCAAATGGCATAATGAACGCTCTTTATTTTTTATCGAATTTCACTATATATTCCACAAAATATCACCAAAACTCACAATAAAGCAATAGATGCAGCTACTGGCACGTCTATCAACCTAGAATTATAAGGAAATCAGTATGGTGAGCAATGTGATTAAAACCTTTTCCAATGCAATCTGAGCAGCAGACTGCTCAGCATCTTTCTTCTTCTTAAAGGACCCAGACACAACAGTAAAATCTGGAAGCTCCAAGCTACAGCGATAAAGGCAGGGCCCCTTCTGAAGGATAGCCAATCCTGGGCATCCATTTTGAGTAGGTTCCTCTACTTCCTCTACCGTATAAGAAGCTTTGCTTCCAAACTTCTGGTGTATAATAGCTTTAGGCGTAAGCGTGGGCTTTCTTATTGCCTGTACCAATGATCCTCCAGTCTCCATGTGACCTCCAGATGTTTGAATAAATTAATCTGGAAAAAAAATTAAAAAGTTCAGAAAATGCTAATTTATAACGTATGCAAAGAAAATGGGAAGAACAACAACTCAATAAGAGTTGCATTTCACCAATAGCACAAACAAAACCCTAAACCCTAAAACGAAAAACAAAGAAGAAAAAACTAAACACATTCTAAAATCAATTGAAAAAATCATAGAAAATGAAAACATAGAAAAGAAAGAAAGACCTGTTAATTTCTTAAAATGTGGAATATTGAAATCTATCGTCTTAAGGATATGAAGTTAATTCCTACTCCAGAATCAATGTTGTGAGAATAATGAACACGATATGGGAAGAAGAGATAAAATAAACAGAGAAGTGACGGGCATGGCCATGCAAAGAAGAGAGAAGATGGGGAGTCCTTAAAAGGAAGAAGACGGAGAAGGGAAATTACTTTGAAACAAAGTAGTAGACCCATTTATCTTTCTGTTTTTTTATTTTTTTTTTAGTACTTTAATCTATATAATAATAGCTTGTTGGAGAAGACTGGTTCTAAATTCATATACAATTCCTACATTTTGAAATTTAGTTTTCTATTTTTTTATTTTGGGTTCGAATTTGATAAATTTTTTTGAATAATTTTTTTGATAGATAATAAAATGATAATGCTATATCAAATTAAAGTAAATAAAAAATATTTAAAAGCTTTGTATAGTCTAAGAGTGTCAATTAACTCCCTAGGCACATTTTCACATATCCTGCTTCCCAGCAGAAGACATTTTGCCTATAAAATCAGTAACTTGACTACACTCCCTAAACACATGTTTTATCAGCCACTGATTTTTACTTTATAGCATTTGCTGAACTTGTCAAAGTAAAGTCGAATTAGGACATAGAGTAACCTTTTTGAATAGTTTTGATCACCTCTAAGCAATCTCTTTAAATTAAATCTCTATCATGCCCTTTTTTGTAACAAAAGTAAATCATCTCATATGTCGCATAACTCATCATAAAAAATTGAACAATCACCTAAATTATGGTTAAATCCAACAATCCACTTCCCAGACTAATCTCACACCAAATTGCCAGCTGAGGCTAGCCTTGTACTCATATTCCTCGCCCCATCAGTATGTAGATAAACAAAGTTACCTAACAATGATAGAATACTTTAGATCTATAATTTACTTAATATAAATTTTCAACAAAAAATATTGAATAAGATAAAGTATTAAAATATTAATGATTTTATTTTATTAAAAATTAAATAAATTACTTTTTTAAAATTGAAATATTCAAATTATAATATTTATATTTTATTCAAAATTATTCAAAATAATATAAAATATTAGATTAATAAGATTAAAATTGGAAAATAAATAATTTTTTAAAAATAAATATTTATTTTTATCAAACAATAAAATTATATTCTGTAATTATATTTACTAATTTACCAAATAATTTTTTATTATAAATTTATCACTTATAAAATTTAATATTAAAAATTCAACACTTAAATTTTCAATTTATTGAACATACCTTCATTTTTACGAGATATGAACTTATTTGAAAATTTTAAATTCAATTCTGAATTAAATTTTAAAATTCATTTTATGGATTAAATTGTAATAACATTTTTCCATGTAATATACTAGTGTGGTGTGTCTTGTATTATTATTATTATTGTCGTCGTCGTCGTCGTTATGCATTAGGCTGTAGAGATATATATTAGGAAAATAATAGAAACTCTAATTTAGAATTCAAGTTTGGTTAATTTTTATTTTCACCAATCAAACTCATAATTACCAAAACTCTTAATATGTTTAAACTCATTTTATTTTCTTCACCTTTTCTTGTCCCAACATCCCGTCGTCCCACCGGCTCCATCATCCTTAGCCCATTACTCTTATTATGCCAATTACCAGTTGTTGCCTTGCATCGCCACTTTCGTCCCAGCCTTTTCATGTCCCTGTTTTTCTCCTGGCCTCACCTACGTTCAACGTCGCTTTAGCACCGAACCAGGACACCTTCCATCGTCGGGCTTCCAGCCCTGTTTTGCTGCACCAGGCCGCTTGTCGCTAACCCAGCTCCTTAGCCTTCGCATAGTGTAATCGCCCTTTAGTTGCCCGACTTCTCTTTTCTTCACCATATACCGAGCTGTTGTTTTCACCGGCCATAACAACTCCATGCAGCCTTCTAAGCTAGTGGCAGACTGGAGTTTAATGAAAGGTTCGAATCTTTAACCCATGGTAAATAATCTTTGGACGTGTTTTTCTGTGGAAAAAGTTGTGAGATGGGGTTTTGGTTTTAAGATGTTTTTGTTTAACCTAAAGACAACAAATGAAAACCCAAAGAAGTGATCAGACTTGCCAAAATCATGTGAAAGAGTTATCGTTTGCTTTCTTTTGGGATAATTACATGTCAAGCTCTTTATGGTTTTGGATGTTTATAATTGGGTCCTCTAAGTTAACTTTTCAATATTGATAATTTTCTCCTTAAATCACTCATGATTTATATTTTGTAAGAAAATATAATATCGTATGTAGTATTAATATGTCAGTAACAATAATAATGCAATACAATGCAATAGCAGTAACACAACAAAATACATGTAATTTTACAGAGTTGAAAATTAGAAGAAGAATTTTGTTGAGGCCTATATGAACAGTTTCCTTAAGACAAATTCGACAACTCCTCAGTACTTTGAGTAACGCTGGATGTCTGTCTCCTAGGATACCACAACAAATGATCACAGTATTAGCACAACAACAGTGATCAATCGAACACAATCTTGCCTTTCTCTATCACCGAGAGGAATGAATTTAAAAGGAATTTTTTATATTGATGGTTTTTGAAGGTGTGTTTTGGAAGTCTCCTAACTTGGCTTTATATAGAGAAGAGGAAATGAATGAAGAGATTTAGACCGATTCATGAAGAGTTTTGTTGAAAAGTTAATAGATATAAGTGAACAGACACAATCACTACACCAAAACAGGCTTTTAGCGGCGTCTTTAGCGGCGT
Organism: Gossypium hirsutum; assembly: GCF_007990345.1. NCBI lineage: Eukaryota > Viridiplantae > Streptophyta > Magnoliopsida > Malvales > Malvaceae > Gossypium > Gossypium hirsutum. Next base: position 41,164,735 of record NC_053442.1, on the reverse strand, counting down.
TTTCTACTAAAACGCCGCTAAAGATCGATCATTAGCGGCGTTTTATGGAAAACGCCGCTGAGAATAAGAATTAGTGGCGTTTTATAGAAAGCGCCGCAAAAAACCTAATCCGAACGACGTCGTTTGCCGAGCTTTCGGGGATTTAGCGGCGTTTCTAATAAAGAGCCGTTAATGCTCAGGGATTTAGCGACGTTTTTGAGTAAGCATCGTAAAAAGCCTAATCCCAACGATGCCGTTTTTCTGAGCTTTCGAGTGATTAGTGGCGTTTTTAGTAAAGCGCCGCTAATTCTTAGGGCTTTAGCGGCGTTTTTGAAAAAGCGCCGCAAAAAACCTAAGTACAACGGCAGCGTTTCTGAGCTTTTCGGGAATTTAGCGGCGTTTCTAGAGAAGCGCCGCTAATGCTCAGGGATTTAGTGGCGTTTTTGGTATAGCGCCGCAAAAAAAAACTAAGCCCAACGTCGTCGTTTTCTATGCTTTCAGGGATTTAGCGGTGTTTTTAGAAAAGCGCCGCTAATGCTCAGGGATTTAAAATAATTTAAAATATTTCTTAAAAATGGAAAAATTAAAAAACTATTATTTAAAATATTTTTAAAGTTTTTTGGATACATTACTGATTTTTTTAGTTTATATATTAAATAATTTCTTATATAATCATAAAAGAAGTAGTATTAAATTTAAAATATTGAATTAATTATCATTATAGTATATGGTTTAGAGTTTAAGGAGTAGGTTAGGGTATGGATTTAGGGTTTGGGATTTAAGATTTAGGGGTTAGGTGTTATCCTTTAGGGGGTTAGGGGGATTTAAGGGTTAAAGGATTAGGGATTTGGGGTTTAGGGTTTGAACGGTAAGGTTAGAGTTTAAGTTTAGATTAAATAGTTTTTATTAATTTTTATATCAAATATGTTATTATATATTTCTAAAATAGATAATAAGAAATTTAATATATTTAAATTATGAGTATATAGTTTATATTATTTAAGAGATATATAATAGATAGATGATCACTTTATGCATGTAGATTGATACATGTATCAAATACTTTTAAATATTACTTAATATTTTTAAATAATATTTATTTACGTAAAATTTAAATAGTAAAATTATATAATAAAACTTTTAGGGGTTACGCTTTAGGGGTTTAGGAGATTTAGGGGTTTAGGGTTTATGCTTTAAGGGTTAAAGGGGATTTAGGGGTTGTGGGTTAGGAATTTGGGAATTAGGGGTTATTAATTTTTATATTAAATACTTTTAAATATTACTTAAAATTTTAATAATTATTTATGTAAAATTTAAATTAAATATACAATAGATAAATAAATAAATAATAAAATTTATTCAAATTTTAGCAAATATTTACTGCATTTTTATTTGTGGCATTTTTCGAAAAACGCCGTAAATTATCTTTAAACTGGAAAACGGCATTGTTTCAGCAAATATATTTGTGGCGTTTTTTATGAAAACGCTAGAAAATTTACTTATATTTTAACAAAACGGCACCGTCTCTCTCTGTACATGAAATTTTAGTGGCGTTTTTTACTAAAACGCCGCAAATATGGATACAATATCCGCAAATACTTATAAATAAAGTAAATATTTAGTGGCGTTTCTATGGAAAACGCCGCAAATAATATTTGAAAAATTGAATAAAACGGAGCCGTTTCATTGACGAGTTCAATTGACCCTCAAAATTTGTAAAATTTGTGGCGTTTTCTTTAAGCGGCGCTTCATGAAATGAAATTATACCGGCATATCTCCATCAACCCAATTTAACTTAAAAATAGAGCATAAATTTAAAATTGTAATACATTATTTGAATAATATCAATAATTTATAAATTCGAATGTTGATAAAATTTTAATATTTATTTATGTAAAATTTAAATAGTAAAATTATATAATAAAATTTTTTAGGGGTTATGCTTTAGGGGTTAAGGAGATTTAGGGGTTTAGGGTTTATGCTTTAAGGGTTAAGGGGGATTTAGGGGTTATGGGTTAGGAATTTGGGAATTAGGGGTTATTAATTTTTATATTAAATACTTTTAAATATTACTTAAAATTTTAATAATTATTTATGTAAAATTTAAATTAAATATACAATAGATAAATAAATAAATAATAAAATTTATTCAAATTTTAGCAAATATTAATTGCATTTTTATTTGTGGCGTTTTTCGAAAAACGCCGTAAATTATCTTTAAACTGGAAAACAGCGTTGTTTCAGTTAATCATTTGTGGCGTTTTTTATGAAAACGCTAGAAAATTTACTTATATTTTAATAAAACAGCACCGTCTCTTTCTGTATATGAAATTTTAGTGGCGTTTTTTACTAAAACGCCGCAAATATGGATATAATATCCGCAAATACTTTTAAATAAAGTGAATATTTAGTGGCGTTTCTATGAAAAACGCCGCAAATAATATTTGAAAAATTGAATAAAACGGAGCCGTTTCATTGACGAGTTCAGTTGACCCTCAAAATTTGTAAGATTTGTGGCGTTTTCTTTAAGCGGCGCTTCATGAAATGAAATTATAATGGCATATCTCCATCAACCCAATTTAACTTAAAAATAGAGCATAAATTTAAAATTGTAATACATTATTTGAATAATATCAATAATTTATAAATTCGAATGTTGATAAAATTTTAATTATACACTCTTTAAGATTTATAAAATTTATTAAATTTTAACAATTAAAAATAATGTATTAAATATGTAACATATTTTTAAATAATATTATTGAAATAATATTAATAAAGTCATAACAATGTATTGCTTAAAAATAATGTGATATGAATGTATCAAATTCATAAATCTATTAAAAATTTGAAAACTTATAAACTTATTAATATATATTTTAAAAGTGAATAATTAGTAGCGTTTTCCTGAAAAAACGCCACACAATCTAAATATTAGTGACGTTTTGCCAATAAACGCTGCAAATAATATAATATAATATAATATAAATTGAACGAAACAGCGCCGTTTCATCGACGAATTAAATATTAGTGGCGTTTTTTCTCAAAACGCCGTAAAAGTTGTAAAATTAGTGGCGTTTCCTTGTAAGCGCCGTAAAAGTTGGAATTGAAAACGGGATCGTTTTAAACATATATCAGTTTTGGACTAAATCCCCGCTCCCAGCACCAAATCCCCAATCTGTCGAAATCCCTAATTCTTTTTTCTATCTGCAATTTCTTACATGCGATTCTTCAATTGAAAAGCTTTAGTGTTCCGTTGTTCAGTTTCTTGCAAACTTATAAGGATTATTTAGCTTCATTATTTCGGTTTCTTGCTAACTTACATAACCCAGACAGAGAAGACGGAGAAGGTGGCCAGACATTCAGATTCTGTCGTCGGGGGAATCAGTATTTAAGGTTCGATTTCCCGATTCTGCGCATTTAAACATTGGGTTTTCTTGTCTTTGTTAATTTTTTTGTTTGTTATTTGTTGATGACGCTGAAATGTCTTGAAATCGTCTTCTCTGTGTATAGGGTTTTCGATCGTTTCATTTTTCTTCATCGTCGCGAAGGTACACTATAGCTTTCACTTCTTTTATACTGGGAATGCTTTCATTGGTTTGGAGTAAATGTTATGTTGTTGGTGACGACGGTCTGGAGTAAATGTTATGCTTTCATTTCTTTTCTGTTGTTGTCGATGAAATCATGTGCTTGTTTTTTTAGATGAAATTTTGCCCGTGTAATTTAGGTTTTATTTTATTAATTGATAAAAAAAGAAGTATTTACAAGTTTATGATGAATACATTTGCAAGTAATGAATTCGATTTTAATGGATTTTTATGAGACTATGTTTCTCAAGATTTTAATGACAGAGACCTTCAATTTAGGTTTTGAGGTTCGTAAGAGTAGTATAAAATCTCAAAAAAGAAATTCAAAAAATCATTCAAGAAATCAAAAAAGAAATCATGAATTTAGGTTTTGGATTTTAATTGGTTTTTGCAGCTAAGATGGTACCTTCTATGCGTTTTTGCTGCTAAGATGGTACCGCTTCTATTGATTTCTGCTGCTAAATGGGAAATAGCTCATCCATACCATTTACTTTCTCATCATAATCTGGTTTGCACATTATGCATAATCTGGTTTTTCATATCATTTAAGCATATGAGTGTCTTTAAATCTCTATTTTTTAATTTAAGAATGTGAGTTAAAATATAATGTTGGGTTTTTATCTATTTTCTGGTTTGTATCTTAAATTATAATGTTCTAACTATGACTCGTAATTGGATGTAAACGTATTCATAATCACATTTAGACTTTGCTTAAATCACAAATTGTACCTCATGTGTTCGGTTTTCTTTGTTGAAAATCAATTCTTTTACTTGGTAACAGTTCTTGTAGCTTAGAAAGGATTATGAACACAGAAATTTCCCTTTCTCTAGCATGTTTTTTCTACAGCAGCTTCGTGCAAAAAACGCAATCATATAATTAATTGAAAAGAACTATGAGTTCTTTTAAAAACATAGGACTATGAGTTTTGATTTTTTATTTCACATATGAAAAGAACTAATGTTATAAACAATGGGGTAATTTTTATGTAAAATTTGAAGGTTTTTATTTCACCAAAAGATTGCTATAAATAATTAATTTATTAAAAAGTATACCTTATAATTAATTTTTGTTATCATGTTATCATAAAAGATAAAATAAAATATAAAAAATATGTTTTCTATTAAAATTGACTATTAAAATAAAATATTATTAGAGGATTATCATACCGTATGTTAAACTCATTTTCATATTGGCTATTGTGACTTAAGAGAACAGGTGAGATGCTAGATTGAAGCAAATATATTAGGCAATGAAATATTCTTAATAATAATATTATATTAAAATTATTATTAAATATTTTTAATAATTATATTAGTAATGTTATTAAGTTATATATTATTTTATTAAATTGTATTTAACAATAATTATGTTAAAATATAATTAAATTATTTTTTATTTTTATTTTTATTAAAATATATTTAGCAATAATCTTATTAAAATTTAATAACAATTACCTGACACTTGTACATTACAAAACTTACATAACCTACATAACTTACATAACTTACATAATACAAAACTCACATAACTTAAATATCTTACACAACTTACATAACCTACATAATACATTTACCTTACATAACTTACATAACTTACATAATACATAATAACTTACAACTTACATAACATACATTACTTTGATAACTTACATAACTTACATAATACACAACTTACATAACTTACTTAATACACAACTTACATAACTTACTTAATACATAACTTACATAACTTATACACGTACATAACTTACAAAATTTATACACGTACATAACTTACATACACGTACATAACTTACATAACTTATACCCTTGTAATTTCTGGTGAAAATCAGACTTCAAGATCTAAGAAATGGACCGGTCTTGGATGAATTTGTCAAGGGTAAGCGACGGTTATCGAAATTATCGAAATGGAGTACAGACTTTTCTAAATTTTGCATTTCAATATGCAAGCCAAGAGAACATGATTCTTTTCCCATGTAAGAAGTGTGTCAACATAAACTGGCATTATCGTGAAGTTGTATACGAGCATCTAATTGTTGATGGGTTTGTTCGGGGTTATAAACAATGATTATTTCATGGAGAATGCCCGCCTAGTACTTCCTCTTCAAGGATGGATGTAACTTACCCTAATACTGCTTACCATCAATCTGATAGAGGGGATGACATGGAAGGTATGTTGCGGGATGCATTTAATATGCACAATCATGGTGTCCAGTCGTTCCCAGCGGACTTTATGGCCTTTGATGATTGTAATATTGGTGGAAATGCTTTTACCGAACCGGGAAGTAGTGTACGTCATGAAGAGCCGAATGGAGAAGCAGCAAAGTTCTACGCGCTACTTAATGACATGAACGAAGAACTATATGAGGGATCAAAATTTTCAAAAATGTCCTTCTGTGTTCGTCTTTTTCAATTAAAGTGTTTGGGAGGGTGGACCAGAAACTCGTTGACAATGCTGTTAGAGTTTTTGAGAGAAATGTTTCCGTTTGCAAAAATCCCTCGGTCATGCAAAGATATGAAGAAAATGATAAAAGATTTAGGCCTTGGGTATAACAAAATCCATAGTTGCCCAAATGACTGCATGTTGTATTGGGGCGATCGGAGAAACCAACAGTGCTGTCATGTATGCGGGCACTCCCGTTGGATAAGTAGAAACACAGAAGATGGGAACGACGATGAAAATGATGCACAGTCACGGAAGAAGCCAGTCAAGATTTTGCGGTATTTTCCGTTGATACCAAGGCTTTAAAGGCTTTTCATGTCGTCGAAGATAGCGGAGTCAATGACGTGGCACCATGATGGACGAACAGATGATGAATTACTAAGGCATCCGGCAGATTCTTTAGCTTGGAAATCATTTGACAATAAATTTACAAGCTTCGCAAGCGATCCTAGGAGTGTGAGGCTTGGGCTAGCATCTGATGGATTTAATCCTTTCAAGATCATGAGCACTGCCTACAATACTTGCCCAGTAGTGCTTGTTCCTTACAATCTGCCTCCGTGGATTTGCATGAAGCAATCTTCCCTTATCTTATCTATGATTATCCCTGGAGAGAAAGGGCCCAGGAATGATATCGACATTTATTTACAGCCACTTATTGAAGAGTTAAAACAATTGTGGGCCGGTGTCGAGACATACGATGTGCTGAGAAAGGAGAACTTTAATTTACGTGCAGCTTTGATGTGGACCATTAATGACTTTCCCGCTAATGCCAATTTATCCGGTTGGAGTACCAAGGGTCGTTATGCGTGTCCTTGTTGTGCTGCACAAACATGTTCGCAATGGTTGTACAATGGGAAAAAGTTCTCTTACATGGGGCATCGTCGGTGGTTACTGGAAAATCATAGATTTAGATTTCAGAGTTCTGTATTTGACGGTACTGAAGAGTTCAGAGAAGCTCCTTCGCAGACCAGTGGCTCTGAAATCTTGTTCATGTTGGAAGATATGAATTTCATTTATGGGAAGATGAACCAACCGACAAACACGCAAAGAAATAGAAGATCCAATGATGAAGCTGATGATGACTCTGATGAAGAGGACGATCCTAATGAGGCGGAGTTGTGGAAAAAAAAGAAGTATTTTTTTGAGTTGCCTTATTGGGAGCATCACCTTCTACGACACAATCTTGATGTTATGCACATTGAGAAAAATGTCTACGAGAACATTGTGGGTACAATTTTGAATGTCGACGGAAAATCAAAAGACAATCTTCAGAGTCGACTTGATTTAGTCCAAATGGGAATCCGACCTGATCTTCATCCCAATCCACTTCCGAATGGGAAATATCGGTTGCCGCATTCTATTTTTTCAATGTCGAAGACGGAAAAAGAAGTGTTCTGCACGGTGTTGAAGGATATAAAGGTTCCAGATGTGTATGCATCAAATATATCTCGATGTGTTAGTGTTAAAGATCGAAGATTATATTCGCTAAAATCACATGACTATCACATCTTGATGCAAGATTTACTGCCAGTGGCTCTACGATGTTGTATGTCCAAGAAGGTGACGTCTTGTATAATTGAACTATCCAACATAATGAAAGCCATTTGTGGCAAAGTTTTGGACGTTTAAGAACTTCAGAAGGTACAGGATCGAGCCGCTTTGACTTTATGCAACATGGAGAAAATCTTCCCACCTTCCTTCTTCACCATTATGGTTCACTTGATAATCCATCTCCCGCACGAAGCAATTCTTGGTGGACCCATTTTCTATCGATGGATGTATCCCATAGAAAGGTGTTAATTAAAATTTTTAAAGTTTTCCTTCTTTCACCTCTATGCCTTTAGTTTCAATAATTAAGAAATGTTGTATATTGTGTTTAGGTTTCTATCCAAATTAAAGTCTTACTGTCGCAACAAGCGATATCCAGAAGGATCAATTGCTAAAGGCTACTTGGCAGAAGAATGTATGACCTTCTGCTCAAGATATTTGGAAGATGTTGAAACAAGGTTAAACAAACCAAATAGGAATGCTGGACTCACGGACCATAACTTAGCCGATACTTATTTGTTCCAAATTTTTGGAGAACCAATTAGAAAAGTTGAAATTGTAGAATTAGATCATTTATCGTGGGTACAAGCACATCGATATGTTCTGTTTCACCACGAATCATTGGAACCTTTACGGAAGTAAGTTCTACAAATTTGATAAATATTTATCAAACTAATAACTGTTTATCTTCTAACAAAGATCACATTTTTTTAACATAGTGAGTACAAACAAATATTGAGATCTCGTTCGCGCTCCCGAAGAACACAACATTGAGATATCAATAAGTTGTTTATAGAATCTTTTTATGAATGGTTAAGCCAAACGGTATGCAGTTCGAGCTTCCGCTTACAAATAATAATGTTTTCTCATAACATTTTTAATTACTCAGTTTACTTTCTATTCAATAGGTTTGGAGTGGGAAGAACATAAACGACGATGTTAAATGGCTCTCCCAAGGTCCAAATCGAGTGGTTAAAAGATATAGTGTGTTCCTCATCAATGGATTCATATTTCATACAAAATATCGCGAAAGGTTGAGAAGAACGCAAACTTGTGGAATAGTTGTCAATTCTGCAATTACAAGTTATGCTAGTGCTAGGGACAATAATCCTGTCGAGGGAAATGTGGAATATTTCGGACATCTTACTGACATAATTGAGTTGGATTACTACGGCAAATGGAAAGTTGTCTTATTTTGTGGTGATTGGGCCGATGTTAATACAACTCGTGGAATTAAGCAAGATCAATTTGGTTTTACAATGGTGAACTTTGACCGATTGATTCACACAGGACAACAACTGATAGATGAGCCGTATGTATTCTCATCTCAAGTCAAACAAGTTTTTTACTCAAAAGATCCAACTGATGAGGGTTGGTACGTTGTACTCCGTAACATCCCTAGAGACTTGTTTGACATGGGTAGTGGAAGTAGAGATAACATCGACGACAGATCAGTAACTTTGCCCTTTCCAGAACAAAACTTAAATGATAATATCCCTAGTACTAGTGCACAATTTCAATGGGTTCGTCAGGATACCGATGAAGATATTTACGAATAATGATGTAGTAAGATTTTACGATTGTTTAATTATATGTAATATTATAATTTAAATCTTGGTCTTATTATATATTTCAACTGTTTTATATGTGCTGTTATTGTTGTAATTAGTTATTAAGTTGTAAACTATTTTATGTGTATTGCAGATAAAATGCCTAGAAGAAAAATTCTAAGGGGAAGCATTGTTCAAAATGATCCAAACTCGACAAAAACAAATAGTACTAAACAACAGACAGCAATTGGATCTTCGAATGTTCCGATTACAGCTGAGGATCCTACAGAAGTTCAAAGTAATTTTACATTTAATTTACATGCGTGTTTCTGTTATAGTTGATTTATTTTTCAAATTCTTATATTATAATATACCATTTGTAGTTGAAAATGGTGGGACGCGTAGAGGTCGAGGATGTACGCTACTTAGAGAGTTATACGAGTTAGATCCAGTCGAGTGTGTCAAAGTTGGACGAAACAGTTTTGGTCAGCCTGTTGGATCAGAAGCTCGACTTCTAGCAAGATACATGGGCATTTTAGCACGAAATCCGAATATGTTGCCTATCAACTACGAGTTATGGCATCAAATGCCCCGATAGCAACAAAAACCAAGCCCTCGATAATATTAAGGTAACAAAATGTTAATGTCATCTGTAATGCTTGGGAAATAGTTTCATTTATATTTACTTTATTAACTTGTGTTTTTTGTTTTTTGTAGGCGAGGTTTGCTTTAGAGGTCTCGGATGCTTATGTAAAGAAGGCATTGGGAAAAAGATGGAGAGACAACAAAAGTACTTTGAAGAAAAATTATTATAAGACAAAAACAACCCTCATGAGAAATTGCAAAATGTCCCGCCGGGTATGTTGAGGTACCAATGGGAAGATGCGGTTAGATTTTGGCATTCGAAGAAAGGAGAGGTATGACGTACTTCCAAACTATTGTAATTATTTTGGTTTATAGTATTTTCTATTTACGTACTAAAAAATTTCATAACGTAGGATCGTGAACAAGTTGGAAAAAGCAGCAGGCAGAAACAAAAATTCACCCACACAGCCAGGTCGAGAAGTTTTGCATGTGTAGCTGAGGCGGAGGTATTTTTAATTTTTTTAATATTGTCGAATATATATAACTTTCTATTAAATAATATTTATACTACTATATTGTAGGAACTGTCGTCCGGTCAAAAAGTTGGACGCCTTCAACTTTTTGAAATTACATATAGGAAGAAAGATGAATCTCCCATGACTCCTGAAGCTGGTGAAATAATGGTACGTTTACTTAATACAATTTGACTTATTTTAGTTATTTATAGTGTTTATTTTCTAATGGTTTAATTCATTGCTTGTAATGCGACTATTGTTATGTTGCATATGTTTTTCAATATATAATATTGCATTCCTAACTATGTGATATATTTATTAGGAAAAACTAAAGGATAAAAAGGCGGAGTACGAAGCGATTGCTTCTAGTGATAGTTCTGTTCATCTTGAAGACATTGATAACCGGATTATTACTGAAGTTTTGGGTCCTGAAAGGTATGGTCGGGTTCGATTTCAAGGATCTTTTGTTAGCCCAACCCAATATTTTGGATTCAGCTCCCACCAATACATGGCTTCGGGGAGTCAGGCTCAAGCTGAAGTTTAGAGGTTAAAAGACCAGATGGCTCAGATGCAAGCGACCACAGTTGAGGTTCAAAGGAAATATGAAGAGCTCTAGCTACAACTTAAAGTAGAGGCGGAAGCAAGGGAAGCAGCGGCTGCAGCGAGGGAAGCGAAAGCTGTAGCGAGAGAAGCAAAGCAGAGCAAAAAGTACGATGAACTCCAGCAGCAGCTTCAGATTATGATGAAGATATTTCAGTCGCAACTTCTGCCTTCATAGTGTATGACATAAATATTTTTATCATTTTAACAGTTAACACTTTTTGCAAAAATAATATGAATTCGCTTTTATGTATTGATATTAATATTATTTTATTCGTTTAATTTGAAATGTTATATAAATTTATTGCTTTTGGCTGGTTTAGTTCTAGGTGCTTTTGATTTGTTGCTACAGGAGGGCCGAAAAAATGAAAAATTTATTATAAAAAAAATCCCAAAAATAGTGGCGTTTTTGTATAAAAGCGCCGCTAAAGACCATGTTCTTTAGCGGCATTTTTGTTTGTAAACGCTGCAAACGTTTGCAATGTTTTCGTTAGCGGCCTTTTTTGCGGCGCTTGTGGAAGCGCCGCAAATAACTTTAGTGGCGCTAGAAAGCGCAGCTAAAGGCCTAAAAAAATGCCGCTAAAAACCTGTTTGGTGTAGTGAATGAATGAAAATATGAAATATTAAACCAAAAGCAATGAATCTGTTCACCAAGAGATACAACTGTTCAAAACATACAACTGTTTATCAAGAGACAGAACTATTGTTTAATTTGAGCATAAATTTATCATTCACCACTCAACAATTTTGAGCATATTATATAGAATATAAATCCATAATTTATTATTCAAACCTTCAATTTTATCAATAAAATATATGCCTCAAAGTTTCAAAATATCCATTATTTTCCAACATTTTCAGATAGGTAAAACATGATCTATATGTTGTCCGATCTTGATATTAATGCTTTAGCATGTTTAGTTTAGATTTCTTTTTAATGAATTCGTACATCTCTCTATTAAAATGAAAATTAGATGAATAGTTGAAAGCAAAACTTGTTCTGGATTGATTCCTTTTTAAGCAACAAATGCTTAGAAATAAGTTTTTGACTTCTAAATTCAATTGTATTATATTGTGGTTAATTTAATTGTTTAATGTTTTTTTTAAATTGCGATTCTTTGCATTCTAAAGTTATTTTGTGAATTAATTGATTTAATGTTATTTTTCTTAAATGATTAAATGATACTTTATTTAAATTGCTATATTTATTAAATGATAAAAATGTCCAATAAAACTAGTGGGAAATTCTATAGATATAGTCAACATACTATAGAGTGTAGGGGTACCATCATTGCTTATTGTTCATTGAGTGAATTGCCTTGAACGTCCAAAAATATTGTTATTGTTGCACTTTGCGCATTTGGTGTTTGGTTGGTCATTGATTAAATTGCATTTATCGCTTAATGGAGAATTGTCATTGTTTGATTAAATTCCATTTATCACACTCATGTCACGTCATGCAAAATTCGATCCAATTTTTTAAGGAAAATGACTTGACAAATTGTTAATAACATTTTTAAGGAAAATGTTTCATGGATTTATTTTTGTTAAGCTCGAATTGTTTAATTGTGATTTATTGCTTTTATATCAACTTTAATATTTAGTAAAATTAGAAACTCCATATCACTACTGAGTTGTGAAAAGCTCAGTGTTCAAGAGCAAGATATAAATAGTTCGTAAGTTCATTATTGAGTAGCATCGTGAAGAATCTTCACACAAATATTTTTTTAATATTCTCCTTTTAAATGAATAGTGTAATTTGACATGTACTTAGGACATATTGTCTTATTAGGACTTTTTATCTATAGTTGATGTGTGTTCAATTTTGCTTTAATTATAGGTTTGATATGTTTTTTTTATAAAAGCTTTGTATAACTTGATTTTTAAATGTTATAATATTTATGTTTCAATGTGTATAATTGAATCTTTGATTGAGTGGGTAGCTCCAGCGACCACTGTGACACTCCAAATTCGACCGGACTTCTAGGCCAAGTGTCGAGGTGTTACAAATTAGTCCATCTATTTTTCAAATTTAAAAATTCAAATCCAATTGCTACCACCATTAATTTTTTTATTAAATTAATTGGTGTAACAATTTGAAATTGAAAAAAAATTTATATTCACTTAACCATGTTACAATAAAAGCAATGTTGAAAATATTGATATGGGTTTTTTAAAAGAAAAATATATATTCAAACTCATCATGATAAATATTTTTTATTGGAATAGTGTTGTTAAGAAAAATTGACATCATCATTTTGACTAAAATAATTAACAAGATTAACTACACCTAGACACACAAATGTTCATTTTTGTTTTTCCATCTCAACTATTCTCTCCTCTCTATTTTTATTCTCATCATTTAGCCACCATTCTTTCACTTCTTGTCACCTAAAACACCACCGTTGGCTACCACTCATCATCGAACCACCACCTCTACTCCACTAAATCCTCCACCTCTTCTACTCCCTACAACTGCCGCAACACCGTCGAACCTCCACTATCGTTGTGTCGCCACACTACCACCACTGTTAGTCACCATTTCTCTACATTTCTGTTCCTCTTCTCATTATCTTGTTCGTAATTAAATTCTCATCCACTTTAACACCTATATTTTAATTAGAAAGGAATTATTGACATTCTTTTACTAATCCACTTTCTTTTTATTTTTATTGTATTTTGTTAGTCACCATTCCTCCTCCTTAATCGAACCATCGTGGAAATCATGAACTCTCATATTTCTCAATATAACGTAAGTAATTGGAAATTTCTCTAATCTCAATCTTTTCCTTTCCATCTCTTTAGGTCGATTCTAACATTAATTTTTGCACACTCGTAAAGAGTTACATTCTGAATCGCTCAGATCTGTATCCTTACTATAGGAGCGTAGGTTTACTTGGACAATTGATTAAGTAAGATTTCTTGTTTGATCTTCAATATGAGATCTACATGAAATGTCTTATTAATTTAACACATGGTATTGGTTTTATCAAATCTAAAGGATTTAAGGTTAGATCTTCTTTGGAGTTTGGAAACGGAATCGATGTAGACAGAGTTACTAATTAAGGTTGTGTCTAACCTAATACTGTAACACCCCTAACCCGTATCCGTCGCTGGATTAGGGTTACGAGGCATTACGGAACAAAATATAGTTCATCACGATCATTTATTACAATTCATGCACAAAATTATAATTACTTCTTTACAATAGTTATCAAATTCAAATAGCAACCATTCACTCATTCATATAAGTCAAATTCATATATATAAAGCACATAACCAATTAATTCAAACATGCATTATTAATCATATTACAAATATGAACCACGCTTCAAATTCAATCATATCAATGTCCTCCATTCAATCAAATTTTCGAATCAACTAACATGCATCAAAGTCACACAACACGTGCTTTATAAATATAATTTTCGAACCATATGAACATCACATTCATGGTATTCGACTACCTAAATTAAAACCAAGCATGTATCATTTCATATGTGGTACCTAGCACATAGATTATGGTATTCAATTTTATAAATCTATTTCATTAGCAAATTGTCAAACGTACATTTTACATACCTATGCACATTCGAATTATTAAGTCAAAACAAGACACACCATATGGCTTAAATATCATCCATACATGAGACATTATCAAACATTACCAAACAATTAAATATGATCTTGTACTTTACTAATTCATGTGCAATGTACCATTTATGTCCATACCTAGATAACTATCCAATAAATTATAAAACGTATTCGTATTTTGCAATCACAAATCGTACCTAAACAACCAATATGCAAGAAATCACTTATACATAACTTAGCTTATGGGAATATATGCGTTATAGTAAGAACACATCCATCAACTAAATCGTTACTCAACCAAAACATATACCCAATACACCATACATATATACCATGAAACATACTTCCCAAAATAAGCTTATACCATGATTGAGTATACATAAATATTAGCATCATTATCAAGCCATTTTAGCATGGCCACATATATACAGATCAAAATGAACCATATCGAAACTAGCCTATACATGTCATATGTCAAAAGTACAAACTCTTAAAGTATCGAAATAGCAATTGATACTGTGACGATGATCCTTGACGATCCCCAAGCTCAAAACTAGCTTTCAAGATCTATAAAATAATGAAAAGACACACAAAGTAAGCTTTGAAAGCTTAGTAAGTCATAAGAAATTAAATTATCATAAGAACATTAATAGCTCAATTCAAATAGGCCAAGTTTAATCAATCTCATACACATATAAAATCATCTTATCAATTTCATACACATATAAAATCATCTTACTTATATAATTACATATTACCACATTAAATGTTACACTTACCTTGATCTTTCATGCATATATAAACTTCTTACATACTTGAACCATTTAGCTCAATTTCATCTTTGGTCTCGTTTTGTCAATGCCCGATGAACCATTCAGAATTGTTAAGGATACACAAAAATCATATAAAGCTCATACAGTGCCATATCCCGGATATGGTCTTACATGTTAACATATTTCGATGCCACTGTCCCTGACAGGGTCTTATACGACTCATATACGATGCCAATGTCTCAGACATAGTCTTACACATTCTCTCACTTTGATGCCAATGTCCCATACATGGTCTTACACGAAATCACATCTCTGAAGTCCTTACCTCGTACGAAAACGAACGGATCGGAACGACTATTCAACAACTTTTGACTTCCCCCGATCCAAATCTGATTTTTTCCTTTCTTAATCTAAATCAATTCAAATTTAACTTATTTAGAGATATATTCATTCAATTTCATCCAAAAACACATAAATGGGCATTTTTCACTTTAGCCCTTAACATTTCACATTTTCACAATTTAGTCCATATTTCAAAAAAACACAAATTACTCAAAATTTCATTTAACCCATGTTTGGTCGAATATTCCTTAGGTCCCTATCAGCCCATTAATTCTATTTATTTCACATTTAAACCCCTCAATTTACAAATTTCACATTTTAATCTTTAATAAGCATTTTTATCAAAAATTACTTAGTAACACATGATAATCTAACATCAAATATTTATTTTTCATCATCAAACAATAAAAAAATTAATCTATCATCAATGGAAACTCACAAATTCATCAACCAATCCAAAAATTAAGGCATGGGCTAGCTAGAATACGAAGCAACGATATCAAAAACGTAGAAATCATTAAAAACAGAGTTAAAACCGTATCTATTTGAGCAAAAACACCATGGCCGAATGTCAAGCTCTTCAATGGTTGTTTTAAACCCTATTTTTGATTGTAAAATGGATGGAAGATGATGATATTTGGGTTTTTTTATTAACTTAATTACCTATTTACCCTTTTACCCTTTAAAAGCATTAATAATAACACCAATTGCCACTCCACTATCATCCACTATCTCATAAATGGGATATTTACTACATAAGGACCTTTAATTTTAAGTCCTATAGCTATTTGATACCTTTAGCTTATAGAACACAACTTTTACGCTTTACGCGATTTCGTCCTTTTTACCAAATTAAACACTTAAACGATAAAATTTCTTTACGAAAATTTCACACAACTCTAATATCATGCTGTAAATATTAAAATAATAATAAAATAAAATTTAAGACCTCAAATTTGTGGTTCCAAAAAACATTTAATGTTGATTTATATTATTAACACTCTAAAAATATGACTGTACACGAATACATTAAATATTCAAAATGGATGATAAATCCTTTGAAAGGATGATACCCAAGTAAGTATTCATAACTGTTAAAATCTGTGATATGTTGGCTATGTTTGTGTGATATATTGTTGGATGAAATATTACGTAAATGTTCCAATAATCATGTCGTGTGATTTTACGGTAATGTCTGAATAAGTGAAGACTTGATATCATGATAAATCATGAATATGGTGTTTCGTTTGATAAGCATGAAAATAAGCATGCCCATTGTATCACTTTTGTTAATAAAGATTCTGATTAGCATGTTAAGCATTCCCACTGAAATATCTATATCTGTATGTTCACATGCATGGGGTTAGGATAGTATTGAAAGGAGGAATATTCTAACAGTTTAATGATCTGCATATTCTAGTGGTTAAACCACATTTTTTGGTAGCTTGTCTGCAATATTTGGTGGCTTGTCTACATTATGGTGTGTTATTGGATGGATGAGTTCTAGGGAACTCTTTTATGATGTGTAGCGGAGTTGGGTAGGAATATTTTCTAAAAAGCTTGCACTGATTTCTGAAAAGCTCTGCATTTACATCATTATGCATACAATTATCTGTGATATTGTGTTGATCTATAAATTCTGGTGTGCTTATGAAATATATGTCTTAAATTCTATTGTTATTTAAGTTCGTACTCACACTAGGCTTTAATAACTCCCCCTTAGTTTCCTGAAATTTTAGATAATCCCTAGGTTAGACATGGATGCTGCTAATGGAGGAGTACTAAGATTAATTTTGAATAAACATTTTTTTAACGCCCCAAAATTTGAATGCTTGAGTGTTGGATACTATCGTAATTGAGTCTCTGTAATTGTGGTTCTGTACTCTACTTATGTGATCGATGTTAGGAGTTCGAGTTGTACTTTTAGAAGTTTTGTTATTTTATTCTAAGCAACCTCAAATCCTTGAACTTCATAATTATGTTTAATTCAATGTAAACTCGTGTCAAGAATGAGCCTGTTGGTTCACTAGTTAAGCATCTGTATTCTGTTTGGTCCTGTGTTCGAGCCCCGGAGTATGCAATAGGAAACATTTTTGCTAAATGCTAGGAATTTGGTTGGTGGTTAACTTAATTTATTGTTTCTATCGATGTTGTTGTCTTTTGTTTTTCTTATTTTTCCCATTTTGTTTTCATTTTCTTTTGCTTGCTTCTATAAATAGTTACTAGGTTAATTGGGAGTTCTTCGTTGCTCATTGCGTCAATTGCATGGTTGTTATGCGCAGATCTTACAAAAGACGTTTCTTCATCGCACTAGATCGATTTTTCTCTTTTACGTGTAAGGTTTCGAAATACTTCTACGTTGGTCCTACTTTGAAACTATAGCAGGTGCATACTGAAAACTCGAGTTTTTACAAATTTTGGATGCCAAAAAAATGACTGTTGATGCCACACGACCGTGTGCCAGGCC
The DNA here is from genome assembly GCF_007990345.1 of Gossypium hirsutum. NCBI lineage: Eukaryota > Viridiplantae > Streptophyta > Magnoliopsida > Malvales > Malvaceae > Gossypium > Gossypium hirsutum. Next base: position 41,146,752 of record NC_053442.1, on the reverse strand, counting down.
ATGCGGTAGGGCGTGTGGTTGGTTGTGTAACTCATTGTCTTCAAAAAATAAACCACACGGGCAAGGGACACGGGCGTGTGTCAAGGCCGTGTGTGATCAAGTTAGTGTAGGGTTCACACGAGCCAATGACATAAGTGTGTGTCTAGGCCGTGTAAATCACTGAGTACAAGATAGGGATCACACGGGTTAGGGTCACGGGCATGTGTCCAGGCTATGTGACTCATTGTTTGCAATTTAGGGCCACACGAGCTGACGACACGGGCGTATGTTAAGCCGTCTGGGACACACGTGTAGGCACACGGGTGTGTGCCAGGTTGTGTGGGATTATTCGGGCATGTGGGCTAGATCTGAAATTTATTTCTAAGGCTGTAAGTGTTGCCTAACGTGAATGTCAGCTTTCTGTAGTGCATTGATGACCTGTATTAGACTGTATGTGTTGCTATCTGATAAATCTAAAACTGAACTGTGAGTATATAAATAGATACTAAATATTATGACTGTTGATAACGTTGATCTGTGCCATCTGAATATAAATTGATCTGAATGACTGCATGTACATTTTGACATCTGTGATTTACATTTGTATTGGGTGAGAATTGTGAAAAGAAAGAAGTGGCCTGGTCTAATTTAGCGGCTAGGCTACAATCTATATGTAATCTAGCACTTTAGTGCAACTTTGATATGGCAGCCAGTCTACACACTATATGGTGTGTAGGGCTGGAGGGGTTTTAAACTCCCCTATAGGTGTGTTGGGGTGGTCGGAGATAGTGTGTAGCGGATGGGGGTAGGAATCACTGTGTTTGTTTATGATATGTTTTGTACCTGAACTGAACTCGTACTGTTATTTAATTGATGTGTACCATTGTACTAGAAAGTCTCTGATTCTGAATAAAGTTTAAACTTAGGAATTTATCGATATACTGTGCTTCTAGTTAAATCTATATTGGATATATATCGAGTTCTCTACTGGTTTCTTTAATAACTAAATTTTAAGTAACTCACAGTCCTAATTGGGCCAGTGTTATGGGAGCTCGGTCCAACTGCTTAATCATCTCTCTTATCTATATTAATTAGTAGTTCAATAGTCTTTTATTTTATGGCTTTCCAAGATTGTTGGTTTTCAACTGAAGTTTATGGTTGTTCAATTTGTCAAACGGTTTTAACTATGTTATATAAGTTGGTTTTCTCAGTAACATTGGTGTAACTCCTTGAACTTGGCCTTGATGCCCAGGCTGAGTTTTGGGTGTTACAATTTTATACTGTTATTTTGGTATTTGGACTATTTTTTATTATTATTTTTAGAACTGTGGCATTGGACATTACTTTGGGAACTTTTGGTTAATTTCTGCATGACTTAAGTTAAAAAGAATTTTACAATAATGCATAGTTTTGACGCGAAAAACTGATTTTCCAACAAAAATACTATTTCCATAAAAATGACTCTATTTTCAACTAAAAATTACTTTTTTTACAAGACTTGAATTTATTTTATCCAAATAGGAGATGTTTTATTGGGATAAACTAAATAATGATTTTTAGCAAAAAGTATAATTTTTATCAAATTCCGCTGCGATATTTTGAAATTAAGACATTTTCTTCAAATGTTCAAATATAGTATTTTTTTCTAAAATATTCAATTTTTGGTGTTATAACTCCAAAGTATGAATAAAAAATATTACGATTTATAAGAAAGAATTAAATCATTTTTTTCGTGCCAACTCAATGGCCAATGTAATCTTCGAGATTCGGTCATAACGTCTAGGCCAGATTTAGGAGGTTATATTTAGTGGTATCAGAGCCTGGTTCCAAATCAGACTGTGTTTTTTTTAAGTTTGCATGTATATTTTAATAAAGGATATTTTGGGAAAAAAATCCTGCCACAATTGAAACTTAGTTTTACAAAAGTCGTGTTTTCTTCAAAAATCTGAAACTTCAAAGTCTGTCCAATATACGTAATTATTATATATTGAAACTACAGGCTGTGAAACTATAGACTGTGAAACTGTAGATAATGAAACTATGACTAAACTATTAGACTGAAAACATTCAAGATTGATAACGAAAACTCGTTTTTAAATTATCAAATAATCGCATAAAACTTGGGAAATAGATAGCAAAATGAACACTCGTGGAGTACGAAATGGGGGTATGAGAACTCGTAGAGAGCAAGGTCATGGGACCTAAGTTGATTCGTCTGCATCTCAAGTGTGCACTCTCGAGCCAGTAGCTGAGCATGTCAAGCACGCACCTAATGTTGATGAGAGCCATCATGAGCCTGTTGACGATGTATATCACAGGCCATTCTTAGGGTGCTATAGCAAGTGGTTGGAGCCTAATCTGGGTCGAGTAGTCGTGGGACTATCGCTGAGAGGCTTCGATCTAATGGAGCCAAGTTGTTTAAGGGCATTGCTAGGATGACCCCTACCATAGTTGACTATTGATTAGAGGCTATGGAGAGAATTTTGGATGATCTAGAGTGTACCCCCAAGCAGAAATTAAAGGGTACTATATCACTACTGAAAAATAAGGTTTACTGAGTTGGATTCCATCAAGAGAGCTAGTGATCAAATTTAAATGACCCACGCAGTTGAGGTCATTGATTTGAGTTGGGCTTTTTAGATCCAAGGCTGTCAAAATCTTGAATTATGAATACGTGTATCATGGTTAGACATTCGTCAAGGGTCGGTTTGCAGGTCGTATTGGAACCGACTATACAAGGAAAAGTTGGCAGTAGAGAAATTCTTGGTCACTATAACCAGCTTATCGCTTGGAAGGGGAAATCCATTTTTCAAGGATCGGTTCAAGTTCAAAGTATACCGTGGGTAAGGCTAAGCTTTAATATATATTTAATTTACCAATTTAACGTATTTCACTTTACTTACTTTATAATCACAATTTTATTTTTTACTTTTATTATATTATTATCTTTATCAACTAAACCCCATTTTTATTTATTTATATTATAGCTTCGCACATTCAAGTCGAGGGCACGATAGCTGCCTAGACTCAGAAATTTGGCCACCAAAAATAGGAAAATTAGAATCAAAATCCCTGTGGGATCGACCCTACTACTATATATTACTATTTAGTATTATTTTGTTGTAGGAATTTATATTTGATGGTTTCAACACCCATCAACTTTTGGCGTCGTTGCTGGGGATTAGAGATATTTTTCTAATTTTCATGTGATTTCTTTATGACCGGGTCAAAACCAGGGCTCTTGGATTTGAACCGAAAATAAGAGCTTGGCTCGAACACTGCAAAGAAAAGCTATTCGGCGCTATAAACAACCGCAACCCGACTTCAAAACAGGATCGTATATGGAAGATATCATTTCATTCGATGAACTAGACGGAATGGCAGATCAAACAATACACTAGCTTGCAGTAGCACAAGATGAACAACAACCACTATGCATAACTTATCTGGTTGGAGGAACGCCATTCAAGTTGAAATCTAGCTTAATTCATCTTTTACTGACCTTCTACAGATTGCAAAATTAAAATCCACATACCCATCTTAAAGAATTTCACATGGTTTGTACAAGCATGAAACCTCAGGGAGTGACCCAAAATGAATTAAACTTCGTGCTTTTCCATTCTCATTAGCCTAGTCTACTAGAGAGTGGTTATTTTATTTACCTCATTGTTTAGTTAATACATGGTCTGATATGTCTCGTTTAGTTCTTGACAGATTTTTTCAGCCAGCTCGGGTGGCTGAATTAGGACGAGACATAGGAATTCATTTTTCCTGTTGATTTCATTGTGTTAGATTGTAAAGCTGACAAAGATGTACCTTTTATTCTGCGTATACCTTTTCTTGCAACAAGTAGGATTGTGATTGATTTTCAAAAGGGAGAAATAACTATGAGGGTGAAAGATCAACAGATCACTTTTAATGTTTCCATGGTTCTAAAATGTGTTAATAATATTGAAGAGTGTCATGCTGTCAATTTGTTCGATTCTGTTGTCAAAGAAGAATTTGAAAAAGGATACCATGACAAAGAGCATAATGAAATCGATGATACGACCACGCCTTGAGCACATTTTTGGACTAGCTCTCTAAGCATTGTTTGCAATTTGTTGAGAGCTGAACTAGGCTCCATTTCAGCACAATGAGCTCGAATCAACTCAAATTCTGCTCAATTCCATTTAGACATTAATATAGCTGCTGTAATAATGATTTGCGTTAGTTAAATTAGTTAAACACAGCTTAATTAATAATCGTTGTTTAATTGGTCTAAAATCTGGACAGATTTAATTATTCCTGTTAAATGTGTTTTTATTGCATGTTATTAAGTTGTCTTAAATATTACAGCTTATAAATATGTTTTTGTTATTGCATGTTTTTAATATGTCTTGTCCAATCAAATTAATTGTATCTTAACTTAATTAATTGTGTCTAATTTTAATTATGTGTATTTAAATTGTCCAGGTTATGTTTTTAGTTATGTTCAGCTGAATGTGAATTAATTTAAATTGATTCAACTCTTTTGTAGGTTGGCTGAATGTGGGAGAGTATTTAAGCAAGATGCATGCACCCTAGATACAACGAACTTGGTGATACATGCAAGTGAATGTTCAGCTGATTCATTTCTCAACAAAATAGCATAATGCTGTTCACACTTGGAGTTCACACCAATGACTATTCGGTTGGGCATGTTCACACCTAAAGGACTTTTCAAGGCTGACTTTTCACACTTATTTTGGCCATTCACATTCTCCTTTAATTATGGTATTTTTTCAGCCAAGAGTTTCATCTTAATGAGCTCATTTAAGCTCATTGGCTGAACCTAGCTGCTGCCATGCACCTTTCCAAGCATTCCAAGTTCATTTGCTTAGTCTAGAAGCTGCCTATTGGACTTCAATCAGCTGAATTTAGCTACAGCAACTTAATGCTTCAATTCTAGAATTTTCTAGTTTAATTTGCTTAGCTATGAAGATGACCAATCGGCTAGCTAGTACTTAGTCTATAAATAGTTTGCTATTTTATTTTGTGAAAGAACTTTTGGCCAGATTATTGAATGAACTTTGTTCAAAGAGTGAGTTTTCTCCTCTCTAAATTCGTATGAGTTTCGATCTGACTTATCTAGCGAGCTAGTGGCGTCTATCGTTCTCTTTTTGAACTTATCACCTTATTTTGGTGTGGCGTTCAACCCTTCTACAATTTCGCAAACCCACCTTAACCAAGTAGAAACCGGGGTGACACTCTTTCGTGTTGAATCGTTTCTGGAGTTAAGTCTATTTTTCCATTCCCACAAATTATCCCAAATTAAATATCCTTTGATTCATTTATTAAATCGAACCTACATCTTTCTAAACCTTCTATCATTTCAAAATTCACTTTGTAAGCTTCCGTAAAATTTTAAAATAAATTTACACCTTTTTTGGCTGCTAGAACTTCTCATCGTCGACGATCGGGCAAACTTTGTGAAACGACTCAATTATCCCGGGCTAGATCACATCATTTGGTATCAGAGCTTGCAAAACGAGGAGCACCGACGTTTGTGTTAATCCTAGAGTAGGTTCGTAAAGTGAAAAAAAAATCGAAAAAAATTTCAAGTTGTACTTTTTTTTCTTTCTTTGTATTTCATCTATTGTAATTGAAAAAAAAAGAGGAAATTACAAAAAAAAAGAGTACGAAGTAAAAAAAAATTTCGAAGTATAAAAAAAAGAAGAAGTGAAAAGTCTTGTGAGTTTTATTTTGTTATTATTTTTTTGTTACTTCCGAATATCCATTCATTTTACCATTCCTTCTACCCCCCAAAAATGCCACACATACTTTGATTTTTATTTTCCTTGTTTTAGCCTACCCTATACACCCTAACGTTATCCTTTGCACCCATTTAAAGCCGACCCTTTAAGCCGCAATAAGTATTCTTGAAACAAAATACGAATTTACGAGAGTGAGGCAAGAAGAAAAAGGCACGAGTGGTGAGTACATTAGAGCGACCAAAAGCCATTAAACGAGCGTAAACACGAGTGGAGTGCTATCCAATTTTCTTTGCAAGTGAAACGTGAGATTTTTGTGGTGAGGTATTTAATTTTTGTTTTGTTTTAATCACTATTCTTTTTCAGCAATTAAATCATGTCTCGAGAAGAATTCTCTATCGATGAATATCAATACTTGGTGAACGAGATGGGCCGAATGTTGGAGGAAAAACTAATCCCATTAAAAAGACGTTTGGACCGAGTGGAGGAAAAGGCCCGACAGAAACAAAATCCACCAAGTCGAGAAACGGAGTCGAGATCATCACGGCGATACGCGTCCAAAGACTACTCGCTAAAAGATTCTTATCGGGATTCCTATTCGTCGAGGAATTCAAGACGTGACAGCTTCGAGCTTGTGACTTTTCGATATGACAAACGAGAAAGGACAAGTTATTCCTCGTATGCTTCAAAGAAGTCCTTCCCAAAGGATTGTTCCCGAAGAAATGGACGAGAAGCCTATGAAAATATTTTCTCTTTCTTTGAGCCAAATGATTATCTTTTTGGTTCTTTTGTGTCGTCTGCACATTGTAATAAAAATGAAAAAGAAGAAAAAGAAAGTGAAAAAGAAAAAGAAATTGCAAAAGAAAAAGAAATCGAAAAAATGAGAGAAAAAGAAAATGAAGAAAAGAAAATTGAAAAAGAAATTGAGATTCAGAAAAAAATTGAAAAAAGAAAAAGATGTTGAAAAAGAATCGAGAGAAAATGAAGATAGTGAGCGAGAACAAGAAAAGGAGAACGAAATTTTAACTAACCCCCGTGATGTTTGCTTTTGTTCTGTTCCTTCTTTTCAGGTTCCGAGAAATCCTTGTGATGAATATCAACTTCAATATCTTCCTGACGAGTGACGTTTTTGCATGACCGAAAAAGGTAAAAATGAAGTTGAAATCAAAGCACATGAGCCCAAAGGTAAGATAGGTAAGGAACACCTAGCACTTGAATTTCCACTATCTTCCTTGGATGTGGGTAAACATAATGTCGAAAACTTCATCTTTGTAAAAGCTCCGTGCCAAAAATTGGTTGATTTTCCTTCATCGATTAGTGTTGTAATCTCAAATGGTGGTGAGACGAGCTTTTCCAAAACAAATCTTTGGGTTGACAAGTTTAAAGGTGAAGTCGTGTTTAATCGGCAAATGCGAAACTCGATTCTGCGTAACAACGAATTTTCATATAAACATCTCAATTTAATTAATTGTGGTGATTATGTGAACCCTTTACTATTTTATTTGAAATCTTCGAGTTTTTGCAAATCTAGTTTGAAGGACGTAAAGAGATTTGAACATTTGTTTCTGTGGACACAAAAATCCTTTTGGGTTGACAAGTTTGGATTAATGAACTCTTTGCTACACTTTGGCATGAATAATCAAAATCAAGTTTTTAAACCCGTAATCTGTTTTGATACATTTTGTGGGAAAATCAAGCATTATCGATTGTGTGCGAATAATTTCTATTGTTTTGATACTTGGTTGTTGAATAAGGAAACGAGGTATGATAAATTTGATTTCAATTTAAATTCTTTCCTTAATCCATTTCTGTGGTTGTACCTGAAGTTCTTATTTCATTTCGACAAGGTTAATTCAGCCACGAAGCTTCAACTAGACTACCATCCCGAGGAGAGAAGGTTTGTATTAAACGAAAAAGGTACAACCGACTCTTCTCTTCCTACTCTTAAAGGTAAACAAGAAATGACTTTGGAAAACTCTAAACATCCTTGTCTTATTCGCATGTTGATGAACACTTTGTTGATGCTTTGATCTTTGAAAGATATTATTTTCCTGATGGTATTAGTTGTTTGTCTTTAACTTGCAATGAAATACGTGTTTTGAATGCGCAAGATGAAAGCCCGTATAAATTGATCATTCTGACTGATCATGTTGAAAAGGTATGGAAGTGTATTGTTGAGTTTGACTGTGTGCAAAGATATTTGATTGACTATCATTTGAATCGATTGAGTTCACTTGGTTGTAATAATGGCATATCGAGATTGTTTGAAAAATTGAAGTTTGCAAGTTGTGATCAAATGGAACCAAGGGTTCATAATCGAGTGACTAATTTTTCCAAGTCTTGTGGATGCAACTTGAGCTTGATTCATTTGTACTTCCTATTAGAAAATATGGGGAATCAATTTGAGGAGGTAAGACCTATTTATATTCTTGAACTCAACAATGGTTTATTTGTTCAAGTTCTGATTGAAATCTGTGAGCGAGCTTGTAAGTCCTTCATTCGATATGACCCCAATTCTTTTCTCTATTATGTAGATCACATATTTAAATATTATATCCCAAAAGAGGGAGGGGCTGCTAACTTTATTCTTTATCGAGAAATGTGTGATTTTCAGAATTTTGGAAGCATCGTCGTCAACCAAGGGGATTGTGATGAGGAAGAATTTTTCGCGAGTAAATGGCCCGATTTGGGGACAAATCGCTTAAAAGAGTGTGACAGCCCTAATGTGACCCTAGTCGGAAAGTGGTTTCGGGACCACAAGACCGAGTAGTAAATTAATTAATTGCTATATTCTATGCTTATTATGTGTGAACATGAGTATGTGGAAGTTTCATTCCCTAATTTTACCAATTGCATGAGAAATTGTTAATAGGGATCGATTTGAGACATGGTGAAAATATGATAGTCCAATTTAAAATGGTCTATTAGTGCATGTACCAAAAAGAGTGGACTTGCATGTCAAATAGACCATTTTTGAATGTGAATGGCCGGCCAACATACGCATGCATTATGGTGTTCCCTTGTCTTCATTTTTTTATATTTGGTGGGAATTATGTATAATAAATTTATATTAGTAAGTGGTGATAAAAACAAAGTTCCATCATCTTTTCTATCATCTTGCCGAAACCATAAGGAAAAGAAAAGAAAAATGGAAGCTAGGACATTCGGCCAAGTGAGTTTATAGATTAAGGTATGATATCATGTGGTTCTTTTGGCATTTTTTTTGTGAAGTTGAGTTGTTTTGATGCTCATAACATGACCCATGTGTTGATTTTTGAGTTGTGTTGCAAGAAACCTTTGGTTATGTTCTTATATGCCAAATTGATGATGTTTTGTAGTATGTGATTTGAAATGGTTATAGATGAATATGAACTAAGAAACATGTATTATTGAGTAAGTAGAAGATAGAATGGGGTTTAAATGGGAGGTTCATTTGATTTATTTTTGTCCTTGTATGAAAAGGGGTTCTTTGTTAAGGCCGAATGAGTCATGCTAGATTAGTTGAAAAGAATGTTCATGTTATGAGGTAATTTGAATAATTGACCGAAACATGGAAGGAAGGGCAAGATTTATAAATTATGTTTGAGGGTGAAAGGAATAATGAAAGTTGTATTAAGTTTAATGTGCATACTTTAGTCTAAGTGTTGAGGAGTATTCGGCTAAGATAGTTGAAATGTGGGTGTTGCCGATTTTTAAATTTAAATTATGGGAGTGGCTATAATGGGCATTAAGATGTTGAACTTAAGAAATTAGAAGTAAATGAACTTGATAGTATTTAAGAGATAGAGGTGATAGATTAATGTTGCACATTCGGCTATGGTTAGGCATGTTGATGATCTTATCTTGATTTAGATAATTAGGCATAAAAGGGTGGTAAAGGGGATGAAATTGTCGAATGATTAGTTGGGTAACAAAAGAAGCATTCGGCCATCACTTGAGAGCTTGTGTGATGTTGGGTTTAAAATTAGCAAAGGTAACTTACCTAATGCATGTGCATGTGTGATTAGATTTTTGATGATATGGTAGTTGCATGAGGTTATTAGCCGAATATACTAACATACATATACATGTGAAATTGGATTGTAAATATTTAGCAAGGTGGTTAAACTAGTTAAATTATTGATTAAGCTCAAGGAGTTAAAGGAGGTGAATCGAGCAAAGGCAAAGAAAAGGTCATCGAGTAGCCGAGTTGGAACCGTCTTACCCAACACGAGGTAAGTCATTAAGCATATAGTTGGTATTAATTCAAATGGTCATAACGTTTATGTAATGATGCTGAATGGAATGAATAAATATATATATGCATGTACGTATTTGATGATGAAAGTGTTGAATGAAAAGAAAAGAGGTGAGATGTATTGAGTTGTTGATCTCGGCACTAAATGTGCGAGTATAAACATTTATGACCACGAGATTGGCGCTACGTGTTCGGGTTTAAATTGTGCAGCACTAAGTGTGCGAATTGACTATGTAGCACTAAGTGTGCGAGTTTGACTATGTAGCACTAAGTGTGCGAGTTGACTATGTAGCACTAAGTGTGCGAGTTTGATTATGTAGCACTAAGTGTGCGAGTTGATTATATAGCACTGAGTGTGCGGACTTAATATATATTCTTGAATCATTATGGACACTAAGTGTGCGACGCTATTGAGTCGATCACGGACAGCGGATCGGGTAAGTGTCTTGAGTTCATGGCTAATAGGTGCTATGTCTATACTTGGTGTTCAGCTTGGTAAGTTTGAACCTATGTGACAAATATACTTGAAGTCACGTACATGAAATTTATCGTAGAATGAGTGAAAGGCCGTTTAGTTGTATGTTTGTAACGAAAATAAAATGATTTATGAAAATGCCTCGAATATCCTATTGATGAGTATGTGGATTGTGAATGCATAAATTGGTATGAAATTAAACCGATAGGTCGGAGGAACTATGGTATGGTTCGGAATGGATGGAGTAATTAGCCTCGTTCCATTTTGTTTTCTCTTGTGATAATGTTATTGATGGATGGTAGTGCATAGCTTATGACTTACTGAGTTATAAACTCACTCGGTGTTTCCTTGTCACCTATTCTAGGTTTCTTGGACACATATCTTTTTGCGTGGTCGGGCCGTCATCGAAGTCATCACACCGGATAGCAAGTTTTGGTACTTTCTTCTTAGTCGGCTTAGGAGAATATTTCGGCATGTATAGGCTATTATGTTGTGTTTGAACTTTAGTATGTAAACTTTAAGCCATGCGAAAATGGCATGAATGTTCGATTGAGTTGGATCAAGGAGTAGGCATGAAATGGACCTAGTTACTTTCGTAACAGATGCTGGCAGCAGCAGTGACATGAGATTGAAAAATCACTAAAAAATAGTAGGAGTGGAATTAATTGATGAATAAATTATGTATTCTAAGCTCGATGAGTCTATTTTCATATAGAAGCAACGAAAAGATCATATGGACAGTATGTTAAGAGATATTCAGGTTCTCGTGAGACAGGGCCAGAACGGTTTCTGGATTCCCTATTCTGACTTTGGAAATTCATTATAAATCAACCAGAGATAATTAGGAGTCATACCATATATGTATAGATTCCTCTCTGAGTCTAGTTTCTATAGAAACAAACGGCATCAGTGTTGAAACTCTGTGCAGGGAGATATCCAAGTCGTAATGCACAAAGGTCAATGTAGTCGATCCCTGTAACATGGGAGACTTTGACTAATAAACTGTACTAATTGGTCCGACCAAAAATTCTAGAAAACAATGTGTAGACGGGCATATGAGTCTATTTTCATGGAAAATTTACGGAACTGGATTTCGAGTTTCAGAACTCGAGATATGATTTTTTTAGCGACTAGTACGCAGACTGGCAGCTTGTCTGGAAAATTTTTTTTAAGTGGGTTGAAGTCTGTTAACACCTCGTGTTCGACTCCGGCGACGGCCTCGGGTTCGGGGTGTTACATTTGATTGGTATCAGAGCTATGGTTTAGTCGGTTCTAGGACTACCATAGCACGTATGAGTCTAGCTATACATGCCGAATGTTAATGTTTAACTATGTGATGACTTCTGACGGTTAAAATTTATGTTTTGATTAGTAAATGGATCCCGGTGTAGAGAGAACCTTGGCGATGACATTGAAAGTGTAGCGGCTGCTCCTGCACAAGGGACGCCGCCTGTTGAACCTCAGTCATCTGCGAATAATCAAGGTGAGGGGGCTAAACAAGCCTTCTTTACCATGATGAATGAATGGGTCGCGCAGTATGCCCGAACCAATCCGGCTGTCCAACAATTCCCGAATTTGAATAATCCACCCCCGGATCCAGTAATGCCATCAGTTACTGATCCTGTGAGGCTGAGTAAGCCACCTGTAGACTTGATTAGGAAGCGCGGGGCTGAGGAGTTCAGGGCCATAGTTACTGATGATGCTGAAAGGGCCGAGTTCTGGCTTGATAACACCATTCGGGTGTTTGATGAACTGTCATGCACACCCGATGAATGTCTAAAGTGTGCTATATCCTTGTTGCGGGACTCAGCCTACTATTGGTGGAGGACCCTGATTTCCATAGTCCCAAACGAACGAGTAACTTGGGACTTCTTTCAGACGGAATTTCGAAAGAAATATATTAGTCAACGGTTCATTGATCAAAAGCGTAAGGAATTCTTGGAACTTAAGCAAGGCCGTATGACAGTATCTGAATACGAACATGAATTCGTAAGACTCAGTAGGTATGCCCGGGAGTGTGTAGCTGATGAGGTTGCTATGTGCAAAAGATTCGAAGAAGGATTGAATGAAGATTTAAAGCTACTAATGGGTATTTTGGAAATAAAAGAATTCGTAACACTAGTCGAACGAGCCTGCAAGGCGGAAGAACTTGGAAAGGAGAAGAAGAAGGCTGAATTTGAGGCTAGAGACTATCGTAAAAGATCGACGGGTAAAGCTCCATTCTCAGCCGTAAAGAAGTTCAGGGAGAACACTAATAAGTCGAGGACGACTGCGGGAATTTCCATCAGAGCAAGACCATCGACGGACTCCCGAGCTACTTCGATAGCTAGTGTGGGCAATAATCGTCTAGAGAAACCTGAATATCCCCAATGTGGAAGACGACACATAGGTGAATGTTGGGGTAAGACTATTAACAGGGCCTATTACGGATGCGGTTCGAAGGACCACTTCATTAGAGATTGCACGGAGCTTGATGAGAAGAATAAGATTCAAGGTGCAAGACCTAGTGGAGTGACAACTAGAGGTAGACCACCAAGAATTTTAGGAGGTAGGGGTGGTAGTCAGAGAGGACCTCTGATACGGCTGTTCGAGCCGAGAACCGTACTACTGCTAGAGCATATGCCATTCGCGCACGAGAGGAGGCATCCTCCCCTGACGTCATCACTGGTACCTTTACTCTCTTTGATACTAATGTGATTGCATTGATTAACCCTGGCTCTACTCATTCATATGTATGTGAAACCTTAGCATCCAGTAAGACTCTACCTGTTGAGTCTACTGAGTTCGTAATTCGGGTGTCAAATCCCTTGGGTCGTTACGTGCTTGTCGACAAAGTGTGTAAGAGATGTCCCTAGTAATTCGAGGTTCTTGTTTTCCGGCGGACTTGATGCTTTTGCCGTTTAATGAATTTGATGTTATTCTTGGTTTGGATTGGTTGACCGCGCATGATGCGGTTGTGAATTGCAAAAGTAAGACTATCGATTTGAGGTGCGCAAATAACGAGAGAATCCGAGTTGAGTCTGCGGACTTAAGGGGGTTGCCAGCTGTAATATCAGCAATGTTGGCCTAGAAATATGTAAGAAAAGGGTGCGAAGCATACCTTGCGTATGTACTTGATGACAAAGAGTTAGAAAAGAAACCCGAATCTGTGCCGGTGGTTTGTGAATACCCGGATGTGTTTCCTGAAGAGTTACCGGGTTTGCCACCTGTTCGGGAGATAGAGTTTGGTATTGAGCTTGTACCTGGAACTACGCCAATTTCGATAGCTCCGTATCGTATGGCACTAACCGAGTTAAAAGAATTGAAAGCTCAATTGCAAGAGTTGACGGATAGAGGTTTCGCTCGACCGAGTTTCTCACCTTGGGGTGCACCAGTATTGTTCGTGAAAAAGAAGGACGGAACCATGAGGTTGTGCATTGACTATCGTCAACTGAATAAAGTGACGATAAAGAATAAGTATCCGTTACCGCGTATCGATGATTTGTTCGACCAACTGAAGGGAGCCTCAATGTTCTCAAAAATAGATCTGAGATCGGGCTATTATCAGTTGCGAATTCGAGAATCGGACATACCCAAAACTGCCTTTAGGACGAGATATGGTCACTACGAGTTCTTAGTGATGCCGTTTGGGCTCACTAATGCCCCTGCGGTATTTATGGATTTGATGAATCAGATCTTCAGACCATATTTGGATCGGTTCGTAGTTGTGTTCATTGATGACATCTTGGTCTATTCAAGAGATGAGATCGAACATGCTGAACACTTGAGATTAGTGTTGCAAGTTTTGCGGGATAAGAAGTTATATGCTAAGTTCAGTAAGTGTGAGTTCTGGTTAAGAGAGGTTAGCTTCTTGGGTCATGTGGTATCCGCATCGGGTATTTGAGTTGACCCGAACAAAATCTCAGCCATACTTAACTGGAAACCTCCGAGAAGTATTACTGAGGTTCGGAGCTTTTTGGGACTCGCCGGTTATTATCGACGATTTGTCAAAGGTTTCTCGATGATAGCCACACCAATGACGAAGCTACTTCAAAAGGATGCTAAGTTTGAATGGACGGAGAAATGTCAGAAAGGTTTCGATCAACTGAAAACTCATTTGACTGAAGCTCCAATTTTAGTGCAACCCGAATCAGGCAAAGAGTTTGTCATTTATAGTGACGCATCCCTACTCGGGTTGGGTTGCGTATTGATGCAAGAAGGTCGAGTTGTGGCCTATGCGTTGAGACAATTGAAGCCACACGAGAGAAATTATCCAACCCATGATCTCGAGCTAGCCGCCATCGTATTTGCTTTGAAAATATGGCGACATTATTTGTTTGGCGAAAAGTGCCATGTATTTTCGGATCACCAAAGTCTCAAATATTTGATGACTCAAAGAGACTTAAATCTGCAACAAAGACGTTGGCTTGAGTTGTTGAAAGATTACGAGCTTGTCATTGATTACCACCCGGGAAAGGCTAATGTGGTTGCGGACGCCTTAAGCCGAAAATTGCTGTTTGCTTTACGAGCGATGAATGTGCACTTGTCTGTTCTACCCGACAATGTGTTAGTAGCTGAATTAAAGGCCAAACCATCATTGATTCATCAAATTAGTGAAGCTCAGAAAGTCGACGATGAATTGGTTGCAAAACGGGCTGAATGTATTCCGAATATGGAATCCGAATTTCAAATTGATGATGATGATTGTTTGAGGTTCAGAAGTCAGTTGTGTGTTCCAAGAAATTCAGAACTCATTTCGATGATTCTGAACGAAGCTCATTGTAGCCGAATGTCAATTCACCCGGGGAGTACGAAAATGTACAACGATTTGAAACGACGGTTTTGGTGGCATGGTATGAAACGGGACATCTCCGACTTTGTTTCGAGATGTTTAATATGTCAACAAGTGAAAGCGGAACATCAAGTGCCTTCAGGATTACTTCAGCCGATCATGATACCCGAGTGGAAATGGGATCGAGTCACAATGGACTTTGTGTCCGGACTACCATTGTCAACAAGTAAGAAGGATGCGATTTGGGTTGTTGTTGATAGACTGACTAAGTCAGCTCACTTTATCCCTGTGCGTACGGATTTTTCATTGGATAAACTAGCCGAATTGTATGTTTCTTAGATTGTGAGTTTAGATGGAGTACCTATTTCTATCGTGTCGGATAGAGATCCGAGATTCACCTCGCGATTTTGGAAGAAATTGCAAGAAGCGTTGGGTACCAAGCTGCATTTTAGCACCGCTTTTCATCCACAAACCGATGGTCAATCCGAGCGGATGATTCAGATACTTGAGGATATGTTGAAATGTTGCATCCTCGAGTTTAGTGGTTCATGGGAACGGTATTTATCTTTGATTGAATTCGCTTACAACAATAGTTTTCAATCAAGTATTAAGATGGCACCTTACGAGGCTTTGTACGATCGTAAATGCCGTACACCATTGTTTTGGACCGAGCTCGGTGAAAGTAAAATTTTCGGAGTTGATTTGATTAAAGATGCCGAACAGAAAGTAAAGGTAATCCGTGAAAGTCTGAAGGCAGCCACAGATCGTCAGAAATCGTATGCGGACTTGAAACGAAAGGACATTGAATATCAGGTGGGAGATAAAGTGTTCCTTAAAGTTTCGCCTTGGAAAAAGGTACTCAGGTTTGGCCGTAAGGGCAAGTTGAGCCCGAGATTCATTAGGCCGTACGAAATCTCCGAACGAGTTGGTCCGGTTGCATATAGATTGATTTTGCCCCCTGAACTTGAAAGGATACACGATGTCTTTCATGTTTCGATGCTTCGACGCTATAGATCTGATCCTTCGCACATAATTAGTCTGTCGGAGGTGGAAATTCAAGCCGATATGAGTTATGAAGAAGAGCCGATGTGTATCCTAGCTCGTGAAGTGAAGGAGTTGCGGAACAAAAGGGTTCCGTTAGTAAAGGTGTTATGGCTCAAACACGGGATCGAGGAAGCTACTTGGGAAAACGAGAGTTCGATGAAAGAACGATACCCAAACCTATTTACTGGTAAGCTTTTCGAGGACGAAAATTTCTTAAGTGGGGGAGAGTTGTGACAGCCCTAATGTGACCCTAGTCGGAAAGTGGTTTCGGGACCACAAGACCGAGTCGTAAAATAATTAATTGCTATATTCTATACTTATTATGTGTGAACATGAGTATGTGGAAGTTTCATTCCCTAATTTTACCAATTGCATGAGAAATTGTTAATAGGGATCGATTTGAGACATGGTGAAAATATGATAGTCCAATTTAAAATGGTCTATTAGTGCATGTACCAAAAAGAGTGGACTTGCATGTCAAATAGACCATTTTTGAATGTGAATGGCCGGCCAACATACGCATGCATTATGGTGTTCCCTTGTCTTCATTTTTTTATATTTGGTGGGAATTATGTATAATAAATTTATATTAGTAAGTGGTGATAAAAACAAAGTTCCATCATCTTTTCTATCATCTTGCCGAAACCATAAGGAAAAGAAAAGAAAAATGGAAGCTAGGACATTCGGCCAAGTGAGTTTATAGATTAAGGTATGATATCATGTGGTTCTTTTGGCATTTTTTTGTGAAGTTGAGTTGTTTTGATGCTCATAACATGACCCATGTGTTGATTTTTGAGTTGTGTTGCAAGAAACCTTTGGTTATGTTCTTATATGCCAAATTGATGATGTTTTGTAGTATGTGATTTGAAATGGTTATAGATGAATATGAACTAAGAAACATGTATTATTGAGTAAGTAGAAGATAGAATGGGGTTTAAATGGGAGGTTCATTTGATTTATTTTTGTCCTTGTATGAAAAGGGGTTCTTTGTTAAGGCCGAATGAGTCATGCTAGATTAGTTGAAAAGAATGTTCATGTTATGAGGTAATTTGAATAATTGACCGAAACATGGAAGGAAGGGCAAGATTTATAAATTATGTTTGAGGGTGAAAGGAATAATGAAAGTTGTATTAAGTTTAATGTGCATACTTTAGTCTAAGTGTTGAGGAGTATTCGGCTAAGATAGTTGAAATGTGGGTGTTGCCGATTTTTAAATTTAGATTATGGGAGTGGCTATAATGGGCATTAAGATGTTGAACTTAAGAAATTAGAAGTAAATGAACTTGATAGTATTTAAGAGATAGAGGTGATAGATTAATGTTGCACATTCGGCTATGGTTAGGCATGTTGATGATCTTATCTTGATTTAGATAATTAGGCATAAAAGGGTGGTAAAGGGGATGAAATTGTCGAATGATTAGTTGGGTAACAAAAGAAGCATTCGGCCATCACTTGAGAGCTTGTGTGATGTTGGGTTTAAAATTAGCAAAGGTAACTTACCTAATGCATGTGCATGTGTGATTAGATTTTTGATGATATGGTAGTTGCATGAGGTTATTAGCCGAATATACTAACATACATATACATGTGAAATTGGATTGTAAATATTTAGCAAGGTGGTTAAACTAGTTAAATTATTGATTAAGCTCAAGGAGTTAAAGGAGGTGAATCGAGCAAAGGCAAAGAAAAGGTCATCGAGTAGCCGAGTTGGAACCGTCTTACCCAACATGAGGTAAGTCATTAAGCATATAGTTGGTATTAATTCAAATGGTCATAACGTTTATGTAATGATGCTGAATGGAATGAATAAATATATATGCATGTACGTATGTGATGATGAAAGTGTTGAATGAAAAGAAAAGAGGTGAGATGTATTGAGTTGTTGATCTCGGCACTAAATGTGCGAGTATAAACATTTATGACCACGAGATTGGCGCTCCGTGTGCGGGTTTAAATTGTGCAGCACTAAGTGTGCGAATTGACTATGTAGCACTAAGTGTGCGAGTTTGACTATGTAGCACTAAGTGTGCGAGTTGACTATGTAGCACTAAGTGTGCGAGTTTGATTATGTAGCACTAAGTGTGCGAGTTGATTATATAGCACTGAGTGTGCGGACTTAATATATATTCTTGAATCATTATGGGCACTAAGTGTGCGACGCTATTGAGTCGATCACGGACAGCGGATCGGGTAAGTGTCTTGAGTTCATGGCTAATAGGTGCTATGTCTATACTTGGTGTTGAGCTTGGTAAGTTTGAACCTATGTGACAAATATACTTGAAGTCACGTACATGAAATTTATCGTAGAATGGGTGAAAGGCCGTTTAGTTGTATGTTTGTAACGAAAATAAAATGATTTATGAAAATGCCTCGAATATCCTATTGATGAGTATGTGGATTGTGAATGCATAAATTGGTATGAAATTAAACCGATAGGTCGGAGGAACTATGGTATGGTTCGGAATGGATGGAGTAATTAGCCTCGTTCCATTTTTTTTCTCTTGTGATAATGTTATTGATGGATGGTAGTGCATAGCTTATGACTTACTGAGTTATAAACTCACTCGGTGTTTCCTTGTCACCTATTCTAGGTTTCTTGGACACATCTCTTTTTGCGTGGTCGGGCCGTCATCGAAGTCATCACACCGGATAGCAAGTTTTGGTACTTTCTTCTTAGTCGGCTTAGGAGAATATTTCGGCATGTATAGGCTATTATGTTGTGTTTGAACTTTAGTATGTAAACTTTAAGCCATGCGAAAATGGCATGAATGTTCGATTGAGTTGGATCAAGGAGTAGGCATGAAATGGACCTAGTTACTTTCGTAACAGATGCTGGCAGCAGCAGTGACATGAGATTGAAAAATCACTAAAAAATAGTAGGAGTGGAATTAATTGATGAATAAATTATGTATTCGAAGCTCGATGAGTCTATTTTCATATAGAAGCAACGAAAAGATCATATGGATAGTATGTTAAGAGATATTCAGGTTCTCGTGAGACAGGGCCAGAACGGTTTCTGGATTCCCTGTTCCGACTTTGGAAATTCATTATAAATCAACCAGAGATAATTAGGAGTCATACCATATATGTATAGATTCCTCTCTGAGTATAGTTTCTATAGAAACAAACGGCATCAGTGTTG
Organism: Gossypium hirsutum; assembly: GCF_007990345.1. Taxonomy (NCBI): domain Eukaryota; kingdom Viridiplantae; phylum Streptophyta; class Magnoliopsida; order Malvales; family Malvaceae; genus Gossypium; species Gossypium hirsutum. The sequence continues at coordinate 41,127,372 of NC_053442.1, read as the reverse complement.
AAACTCTGTGTAGGGAGATATCCAAGTTGTAATGCACAAAGGTCAATGTAGTCGATCCCTGTAACATGGGAGACTTTTACTAATAAACTGTACTAATTTGTCCGACCAAAAATTATAGAAAAAAAATGTGTAGACGGGAATATGAGTCTATTTTCAGGGAAAATTTACGGAACTGGATTTCGAGTTTCAGAACTCGAGATATGATTTTTTTAGCGACTAGTACGCAGACTGGCAGCTTGTCTGGAAAATTTTTTTTTAAGTGGGTTGAAGTCTGTTAACACCTCGTGTTTGACTCCGGCAACGGCCTCGGGTTCGGGGTGTTACAAAGAGGGAGGGGATGATACAACCACGCCCCGGGCACATTTTTGGACTAGCTCTCTAAGCATTGTTTGCAATTTGTTAAGAGCTGAACTAGGCTCCATTTCAGCACATCGAATCAGCTCAAATTCTGCTCAATTCCATTTAGACATTAATATAGCTGCTGTAATAATGATTTGCGTTAGTTAAATTAGTTAAACACAACTTAATTAATAATTGTTGTTTAATTGGTCTAAAATCTGGACATATTTAATTATTCATGTTAAATGCGTTTTTATTGCATGTTATTAAGTTGTCTTAAATATTACAGCTTATAAATATGTTTTTGTTATTGCATGTTTTTAATATGTCTTGTCCAATCAAATTAATTGTGTCTTAACTTAATTAATTGTGTCTAATTTTAATTATGTGTATTTAAATTGTCCAGGTTATGTTTTTAGTTATGTTCAGCTGAATGTGAATTAATTTAAATTGATTCATCTCTTTTGTAGGTTGGCTGAATGTGGGAGAGTATTTAAGCAAGATGCATGCACCCTAGATACAACGAACTTGGTGATACATGCTAGTGAATGTTCAGCTGATTCATTTCTCAACAAAACAACATAATGCTGTTCACACTTGGAGTTCACACCAATGACTATTCGGTTGTTCATGTTCACACCTAAAGGACTCTTCAAGGCTAACTTTTCACACTTATTTTGGCCATTCACGTTCTCCTGTAATGCTGGTATTTTTTCAGCGAAGAGTTGCATCTTAATGAGCTCATTTAAGCTCATTGGTTGAACCTAACTACTGCCATGCACCTTTCCAAGCATTCCAAGTTCATTTGCTTAGTCTAGAAGCTACCTATTGGACTTCAATCAGCTGAATTTAGCTACAGCTACTTAATGCTTCAATTCTGGAATTTTCTAGTTTAATTTGCTTAGCCATGAAGATGACCATTCGGCTAGCTAGTACTTAGTCTATAAATAGTTTGCTATTTCATTTTGTGAAAGAACTTTTAGCCAGATTATTGAATGAACTTTGTTCAAAGAGTGAGTTTTCTCCTCTCTAAATTCGTATGAGTTTCGATCTAAATTATCTAGCGAGCTAGTGGCATCTATCGTTCTCTTTTTGAACTTATTACCTTGTTTTGGTGTGGCATTCAACCCTTCTACAATTTCGCAAACCCACCTTAACCAAATAGAAACCGGGGTGACACTTTTTAGTGTTGAATCGTTTCTGGAGTTAAGTCTATTTTTCCATTCCCACAAATTATCCCAAGTTAACTATCCTTTGATTCCTTTATTAAATGAACCTACATCTTTCTAAACCTTCTAACATTACAAAATTCACTTTGTAAGCTTCTGCAAAATTTTAAAACAAATTTACACCTTTTTTGGCTGCTAGAACTTCTCATCATTGACGATCGGGCAAACTTTGTGAAACGACTCGATTATCCCGGGCCGGATCGCATCAACCAAGTTAATTTTTGATCAATATAGTAAGAGGTTTGATGCACTAGATTTATCTGCTCAAACTTTCAGCCCTTCTAAATCATCCATAAAAGAACCATCCACCTTGGCGTTAAAACCTCTACCTTCACAATTATAGTACGCTTATTTAGGAAAGGATAACATGTTGCCTGTGGTCGTGTCTACTGAGCTAACTTATGAGTAAGAGGTTAAGTTGTTAAATGTGCTTAAGAAATTCAAAAGGTCATTAGGATGGACATTCGTAGTCATTAAAAGAACCAGCCCCACACTCTACATGCACACAATTCTGGTAGAAGACTACCATCGCAATTCTATTGAGCAACAAAGGAGGTTGAACCCGATTATGAAAGAGGTAGTGAAGAAAAAGATTATCAAATGGTTGGATGTTAGCATTATCTACCCAATCTCTAATAGCTTTTGGGTGAGTCCAGTCCAATGTGTGCCAAAGAAGGGAGGTGTCATTGTTGCGTGTGAATATGTAATGTGAAGTAATAAAGTGATAAGTGCGATCGTTTACACATGGATCGGAATAGGTAAAAATATGGTTGATTTATTACTATAAGCTATACGAATTAGGCTTATGGCTAAGTAAACAAAATAATGATTTGAAGTGAAGTATTAATGTATGAAATATAAAAATCAAGTAATGAATAAAATGCTGTGGTAATTCTACGAGACAAAGTTGAGAGGATTGAAGCTGTTGAGCGGGAAGGTTGAATTACTTGGATTATACGTTATGGACATAATAATGTCATGCTAAAATATTGACCAAGTTACTCTTAAGTGTAAAAATATTGCATTCCGCTTCTTTCAAGAGCTAGAATTAAAATTATCATTCTAAGTTTTTGTATGTCTACAAGTTTCATGAACAATACCTAACAATATTCTTCCTTACTCTGTACAGATCACAACTTTATGTCTAGAGTGCTACGAGTATTCGCTTGAGTACTCACTCGTATCATTCGATTATGATCCAACTTATTTAACCTTTTTAGAATTAAATCAATTCTAAGGATATACCATGCACTCATCTATGTTTAGATCTTGCATGCATAGATTTAAAATAATCAAAACTGAATAAAATAGAATATCTACTCAAAATATCACCATGATCATCAATATATCAAGATAGATCCAGTAATTCCAACCCAAATGAAATTAGCTCAAGGGTTGGGATTTAAAATCTAAAACCAGAATAACATTCAACATCATCATTAACAGTTTAGAAATCACATAAATTAATTAACAGAATGAAGGTAGAACTACAGGAAGCTTTTGCCACTCCAACTTTCACTTCGACGCGGATAAATCGTGCAGGACTCAAGGTTGATTGCTCATCCCTTTCCTTGCGTCTCTACTCTTCTCTTAAGCTACTACCCTCTCCATTTTGGAATTTTTCACGAGTTTTTCTGGAGAGAAAACTACTCTCCAAATCCCCCTCCGAAATCCTCTTTTTTTCTTTCTTTCTTTTCTCTTTCCTCTTTTATAGGGTAGGCCCTCCTCTCTCAGCACACACTTTTCTCCCTCTTTTTTAGGTGGATTTATCTAGTACATGTCCAGTTGGCTAAGAGTGAAGAGAACTGAGTGTTGCGTAAGCATTTTCCTGGAATTGCCATGACATTTATGTTGGCAATCCATCCAACCTTGTAACAATCTATTTTTTAGTGGTGTCAGAAATAGTGGTTTCAAGGCCACAAATTCGACGAGTAAGTCCGTAAATATTATCACTTAATATTTACGAGTCGAATATAGTGTAATGATAAAATTTGATTTAATGATTTATGCTATTTGAACGAATAAATAGGTTCATGTGATATGACCCAAAAGTCAAGTGGTTTTAGAAAATGAGGTATTGGGACCTCGTTTCTATAAACTGAGTCATAAATATTTTACTAAATATTTACAGAGTGTTACTAAGGTCGTACTAAAATTTGGTGAAGAAATTTTAACCTTTAAATGGTTAATTAGGTGAAAAGGACAAAATCGTAAATGATGCAAAAGTTGAATTCTATTAGATGAAGGTGTTAAATACTAAAATTTATAAAGTCGTAAGGTTTTAAGTGGAAAATATACCAAAATCAATTGGTATAAGCGGTTGGTGCATTAACTTTTAACTAATTCTATGTTATTATTAAGAAAATAACGTTAAGTTAAAATAATGATAATAAAATAAAAGCCAACAGTTGTAACTTCTTTTATGTTCTTCTTCTTCCCCATAACCGAAACCTCCATGGAAGGATAGAGAGCATTTGGTCAAGTATAGTTCCATTGCATGTGAGTGTTTTTCATTCCCTTTTTAATGATTTTTATGTTTTTGTTATCGTATTAGTTTAATCTAGCTAGCCCGGGGGTCAATTTGTAAAGTTTTTAAAAGTTTAAATATTTAACATGATAGACTTAGCATGTTTTTTGAACTTAGATGATGGATTATTAAATTTGGTTGCTAACTAAATAAGTTTTTTTAAGTGATGTTTGATAATTTTAATGTTTAAGGATTAAATTGTAAAAATAGTAAAATTCAAGGTAAGTATTGTGAAATGATGATAAAAATGGGCTGATTGTGAACCCTATGAAAATTGGCTAGCATTAGTTTTAACTAAAAATTGTAAATTTGCAAGTTTCGGGTTTAGGGCGTAAATTGCGTAAAAGGTAAAATATTGGGATAAATTTGTAAAATGATTATGGAAGGACTTAATTGTATTAGACATATTATTTAAGTGCTAGAATTGTATTTATTGAATGAAAAATTATTATTTAGATGCATAAACTAATCAAACGGATCTAAATAGAGGAAAAACTAATTTGTTGGATTAGTCGTCAGCCTTGTTTTACAACTGTAATTGTCGAGGTAAGTTCGTAGGTATAGAATTGTACATATCTATATATGCATAATGTTACTACTGATTTATGAATGTATATATATGATATTTAATAAGTGAGTTGGAAATTGAAATATTACAACTGAATATAAGGTGAGAAAGGATTTATTTGAAAACTATTGAATATTTATGAAATATGATATAAGTGATTTTGGAATGATTATGAATTGTTGCAGCATGTGTATTGAGAAATATGGAATTGCCTCTGATTCATGAATGTTATAATTTTGTTAAAATGCCCGTTTGGACAGAATAAATGATTAGGATACAATTGTCATGCCAATAGGGTTAGTATGCGCGCTTGTACAGGATTTGCACTTCGGTGCCTCTATTTGCACTTCGATGTCCCTGTTCATTCTACGGTGCCCCTATTTGTACATTTGTGCCCCTGTTTGCACTTCGGTGCTCTTGTTATGCATCTATGATGCCTCTGGTGTGGTGTAGTTACCCAAGTATCTGAGTCAAGTTACTTGTTCATCAGGCTAAATGTGAATAAAAATTTACAAAATTATTTAAATGTAAAAGGCTAATGTATAGTCAAGATATTAGTAAATGTTAAATGTTCAATGAATTACTTGATCATATATGAGTATCATTTTATTGAGGATTATTCGATTAATGATAGATGTTTATACACATATATGTATGAGTTTGGATTGAATTATTACATTATAGGAAGCATTCGATGAACTATTTTCAGTATTAATCCTATAAGTTTTTCATAAATGAATAACTGTATGATTAATCTATTTATTTAGCTTTCACATTGTTTAGCAAAAGCAAATGATTCTTGGATGTTTTGTTTATATGAAAGTTTAAAACAAAAGATGAATTACAGAATGATTATATGTTAAATGTGTAAGTGTTATGGTAAGAAGAAACGTTTAAATGAAATGGTTATATGAAATTCTTATAAGGAAAAATATATACATGTATATGCAAGGCTACACCAATTATCCATGAGAGGTACAGTGAATAAAAAATGAAAGTTAGCTTAAAATATAATAAAAATTATGCTTAGTTGTTTATTCTAATATGTTAGCAGTTAAGTTGCCTTTATACGAACTTACTAAGTATTATTGCTTACGTTAGTTGTTTTCTTTTCCTGTAGATCATCAAAAGTTTCGATTTGGTTGGAAGCTCGTCGGAGACCTATCACACTATCCATCAGTTAATTCAGTAGTTTTTGAGCATTTTTGGCTAAGGTTTATAATGGTGTTTTGATCATTATGTAAATGGTAATTTGGTATGTTTGTGCCTTGATGTTTATGTATGGTTGTTGGACTTATAGTACTTGTATAGGTAAGTCCTTTTGGTCACTTTTGATAATGGATGTATATGGAATTTTGGTATAAGATGCTGACTTGGAAATGGTCATTTATGATATGTATTAGGTACATAATAGAATGAGGTTTTATACATGGAATTAGGTAATGTTAACATGTTTTGGTAAATTTTGTTTGTTATAACTCTGGTGCCTTTGAATGACATATTGTAACACCCCGAACCCGAGACCGACACCGGAGTCGGACACGAGATGTTAACAAACTTTGAAAAATTTTTCCAGACACTGCCCAGTCTGAGTACTAGTCGCTTCAAAAATCATATCTTGAGTTTCACAACTCGAAAATCAGTTTTGTGATTTTTCCCTGAAACTAGACTCATGTCCCCACCTATGTATTTTTTTCTAGAATTTTTGGTCGGGCCAATTAGTACAGTTTATTAGTCAAAGTCTCCCATGTTACAGGGGTCGACTACACTGACCTTTTCCCATTACGACTTGGATATCTCTCTGCACAGAGCTTCAATACTGATGCCGTTTGTTTCTATGGAAACTAGACTCAGAGAGGAATCCATACATATATGGTATGACCCCTAATTATCTCTGGTAAATTTATAGTGAATTTCCAAAGTCGGAACAGGGAATCCAGAAACTGTTCTGGCCCTGTTCCACAAGAACCCGAATATCTCTTACTGTACTGTTCCTATGATTGTTTCGTTACTTCCATATGAAAGTAGATTCATCAAGGTTCGATTACATAATTTATTCACTATTTAATTCCACTCCTACGAATTCTTGTGATTTTTCCAATCCACACCACTGCTGCTATCAGCTTCTGTGTTCAAAGTAAACCTTACCTAATTTGGGGTTTCATGGACCAACTAGGGCCTTGTCATACATAAGCCCACATATGATCATACTTAGCCATTCTAGTGGCTGGTCATTTGCTCAACACTTCCATTCCAACTATAGTTACATCATGAAACCATCTATACATTCATAAATACGCATGGTCTAATGCCATACTCCACTTCTACAAGCCATTTTCGCATGGCTGTACACTTATACATTTCATAAAGTACTCGAAAGACAACGATGGGTAGTCCTATACATGCCATATCAAAATTCAACCAAAATAGTACCCAAAAGAGCCTTTGATAGTGTGGGCGACTTCGACTTCAAGATCCCGAGTCCGATAGCTGGAGAACCAAAAATCTATAAAACAGAGGAGCAATGTAACGAGTAAGCAATTTATGCTTAGTAAGTTTGAGCAAGGAATTCCAGCATGCACAAATAATAGCACACATTTAGCTAAACGGAATATTTCATAATACGCAATTTACCGATATCAAACTTGCTTCACAACATTAACAACCCTTATGTACATACACAATAAACTAACTTGGCCGAAGGCCGGTAGCTCGTTTATCAACTGAGCGAACATTTATTTGTAAGGGCTCGATTAATATTTAACACATACGTAACATATCCCCATATTGGGATGTTTTTCGAGTATTCGCTGGAATTTTACAGCAAGCTCATTCATTACCAAATCACGTACCTTCGGGATTTAACCGGATATAGCTCCTCGTTCAAATGCCTTCGGGACATAGCCCGGTTTTAGTAACTCACACAATGCCTTCGGGACTTAACCCGGATTTAACAACTCGCACGAATGCCTTCGGGACTTAACCCGGATTTAACAACTCGCACGAATGCCTTCGGGACTTAACCCGGATTTAGTATCTCGCACAAAGGCCTTCGGATCTTAGTCCGGATATATTCACTTAGCACAAAGCCTTCGGGACTTAGCCCGGACAACATTCAATTAATCATGCACATCTAACAATAATTCATGGCACATTCATATTTCATTTTCGTTTACGAAACTCAAACACAAGGCACATATTGTCCTTGTACATTCGGCTCAATAGCCACACATAGAGCATGATTTAATCACATCGAAATTTAAGCTCTCTTACTCAAGAACTTACCTCGGGTGTTGTCGAACGATCCCGCTAACTATTCGACCACTTTTTCCTTCCCTTTATCGGATTTATTTCCCCTTTGCTCTTGAGCTTAATCAAACAAATAAATTGATTTCATCATTTAGGCATCAAAAGATGAACACAAGGCACTTAGCCCATATTCATACATTAGACATTAAAGTCTCATACATGCAAAAATCATGCATCAACACAACATATTAGCTAATTTCTTTCCCCTTGGCCGAATATGCATGTCCATTTTTGGGGTCGATTTCAACACTTAATACACACATATACACACTAGTAAAGCATCCTCCCCCTTTTCATCGATTTAACACATGCATTGCTCATCAACATGCAAAGTTACATTCGGCCTTAGCACACATCTTGCTAGCCGATTCTTCTCCCTTTAGCAACCAATGCACATATGTGCTCACACAAAAATGCTAAAAAAGGAGGTTCAAGAATCATCAAGCCATCATCACATGCATCATTAACAAGCTTCATATTTTGCATGCAATGGCATTAACACAACCTCCACCTAGGCCGAATCTTAACTCATCCTCATGCCTCATCACCACAACATCAAACACCAACCAAGAATGATGCATCCATGGTCAAGTGCCATTTCCATCACATAGCAAGATTTAGACCATGGGCTAGGTAGAACTCAAGCTAACAACTAAAACATGCATGCATCTCATGGAACATCATCAAACATACCTTGGCCTAGCTACATGCATGGCCGAATCTCTTCACCTTTCTTCTTCTTTCCTCCTTAAAATTTTTGGCCAAGGATGAACCAAAGGATGAGAAATTTTTTTCTTTGTTTTTCTTTCTAATTTAGGCTAAAATGGAGGTGAGAAAGGATGAACACAAACTTTTCTCCTTTCTTCTCTTGAGCTCACGGCAATGGGGGGGGGGAACAAACACTACACACACATTTTTTTTCTTTTGTTTTCCATTTCTTTATTACCCATACTTCTTATTTTATTCTTCCACTAACAAAACATGTTTAATGACATGTTTTGCCCATCATTCTTTGTCATGGCCGGCCACTACTCATTAGGGGGGGAAATTTGACATGCAAGTCCCCCCTTTGTCCACATGCACTAATAGGTCCTCACACATTGACCTATCACATTTTTGAATTTTCTCACATAAGTCCTAGTGACTAAATTCACATGAAATCAACCAAATTGAAGCTTGAAATTTTCACACATTCATAATTACATATTCTAGACAATAAGTATCACATTCAAACATTTCGGTGACTCGGTTTAGCAGTCCCGAAACCACTTCCCGACTAGGGTCAACTTTGGGCTGTCACAACTCTCCCCCACTTAAGAAATTTTCGTCCCCGAAAATCTTACCGGTAAATAGGTTTGGGTATCGTTCTTTCATCGAGCTCTCGGTCTCCCAAGTAGCTTCCTCGATCCCGTGTTTGAGCCATAACACCTTTACTAGCGGAACTCTTTTGTTTCGCAACTCCTTCACTTCACGAGCTAGGATACGCATCGGTTCTTCTTCATAGCTCATGTCGACTTGAATTTCAACCTCTGATGGGCTAATTATATGCGATGGATCAGATCGATAGCGTCGAAGCATCGAAACATGAAAGACATCATGAATCTTTTCAAGCTCCGGGGGCAAAATCAATCTATACGCAACCGGACCAACTCGTTCGGAGATTTCGTACGGCCCAATGAATCTTGGGCTCAACTTGCCCTTACGGCCGAACCTGAGTATCTTTTTCCAAGGGGAAACCTTAAGGAACACTTTGTCTCCCACCTGATACTCGATGTCTTTTCATTTCAAATCTGCGTACGACTTCTGACGATCCGTGGCTACCTTCAGACTTTCACGGATTACCTTTACTTTCTGCTCAGCATCTTTAATCAAATCAACTCCGAAAATTTTACTTTCACCGAGCTCGGTCCAAAACAATGGTGTACGGCATTTACGACCGTACAAAGCCTCGTAAGGTGCCATCTTAATACTTGATTGAAAACTATTGTTGTAAGCGAATTCAATCAAAGGTAAATACCGTTCCCATGAACTACTGAACTCGAGGATGCAACATCTCAACATATCCTCAAGTATCTGAATTATCCGGTCGGATTGACCATCGGTTTGGGGGTGAAAAGCAGTGCTAAAATGCAACTTGGTACCCAGAGCTTCTTGCAATTTCTTCCAAAATCGTGAGGTGAATCTCGGATCTCTATCCGACACGATAGAAACAGGTACCCCGTGTAATCTCACAATTTGATAAACGTACAATGCAGCTAGTTTATCCAATGAAAAATCCGTACGTACGGGGATGAAATGAGCCGACTTAGTCAGTCTATCAACAATAACCCATATCGCATCCTTCTTACTTGTTGACAAAGGCAGTCCGGACACAAAGTCCATTGTGACTCGATCCCATTTCCACTCGGGTATCATGATCGGCTGGAGTAATCCTGAAGACACTTGATGTTCCGCGTTCACTTGTTGACATATTAAACATCTCGAAACAAAGTCAGAGATGTCCCGTTTCATACCATGCCACCAAAATTGACGTTTCAAATCGTTGTACATTTTCGTACTCCCCGGGTGAATTGACATTCGGCTACAATGGGCTTCGTTCAGAATCATCGAAATGAGTTCCGAATTCCTTGGAACACACAAATGATTTCTGAACCTCAAACAATCATCATCATCAATTTGAAACTCCGATTCCTTGTTCGGAAAACACTTAGACCGTTTTGCAACCAATTCATCATCGACTTTCTGAGCTTCACGAATTTGGTGAGTCAATAATGGTTTAGCTTTTAATTCAGCTACTAACACACTGTCTGGTAAAACAGACAAATGCACGTTCATCGCTCGTAAAGCAAACAATGACTTCCGGCTTAAGGCGTCCGCAACCACGTTAGCCTTTCCTGGGTGGTAATCAATGACAAGCTCGTAATCTTTCAACAACTCAAGCCGACGTCTTTGTCGCAGATTCAAGTCTAGTTGAGTCATCAAATATTTGAGACTTTTGTGATCCGAAAATACATGGCACTTCTCACCAAACAGATAATGTCGCCATATTTTTAAAGCAAACACGATGGCAGCTAGTTCGAGATCATGGGTCGGATAATTCCTCTCGTGTGGCTTCAATTGTCTCGACGTATAGGCCACGACTCGACCTTCTTGCATCAATACGCAACCCAACCCAAGTAGGGATGCGTCACTATAGATGACAAACTCTTTACCTGATTCGGGTTGCACCAAAATTGGAGCTTCAGTCAAACGAGTTTTCAGTTGGTCGAAACTTTTCTGACATTTCTCCGTCCACTCGAACTTAACATCCTTTTGAAGTAGCTTCGTCATTGGTGTGGCTATCATCGAGAAACCTTTCACAAATCGTCGGTAATAACCGGCGAGCCCCAAAAAGCTCCGAACTTCAGTAACATTTCTCGGAGGTTTCCAGTCCAGTATGGCTGAAATTTTGTTCGGGTCAATTCGAATACCCGACGCGGATACCACATGACCCAAGAAGCTAACCTCTCTTAACCAGAGCTCACACTTACTGAACTTAGCATATAACTGCTTATCCCGCAAAATTTGCAGCACTAGCCTCAGATGCTCAGCATGTTCGGTCTCATCTCTTGAATAGACCAAAATGTCATCAATGAACACAACTACGAACTGATCCGAATACGGTCTGAAGATCCGATTCATCAAATCCATAAATACCGCAGGGGCATTAGTGAGCCCAAACGGCATCACTAAGAATTCGTAGTGACCATATCTCGTTCTGAAGGCAGTTTTGGGAATATCTGGATCTCGAATTCGCAACTGATAATAGCCCGATCTCAAATCTATTTTTGAGAACACTGAGGCTCCCTTCAGTTGGTCGAACAAATCATCGATGCGCGACAATGGATATTTGTTCTTTATCGTCACTTTATTCAGCTGACGATAGTCAATGCACAACCTCATGGTTCCGTCCTTCTTTTTCACGAACAATACTGGTGCACCCCAAGGTGAGAAACTTGGTCGAGCGAAACCTCTCTCCGTCAGTTCTTGCAACTGAGCTTTCAACTCCTTTAACTCGGTTGGTGCCATACGATACGGAGCTATCGAAATCGGCGTAGTCCCAGGTACAAGCTCAATACCAAACTCTACCTCCCGAACATGTGGTAAACCCGGTAATTCTTCCGGAAAAACATCCGGGTATTCACAAACCACCGGCACAGATTCGGGTTTCTTTTCTAATTCTTTGTCATCAAGCACATATGCAAGGTATGCTTCGCACCCTTTTCTTACATATTTCTGTGCCAACATTGCTGATATTACAGCTGGCATCCCCTCCAAGTCCGCAGACTCAATTCGGACTACTTCGTTATTTGCGCACCTCAAATCAATAGTCTTGCTCTTGCAATTCACAATCGCATCATGCGCGGTCAACCAATCCAACCCAAGGATAACATCAAATTCATCAAACGGCAAAAGCATCAAGTCCGCTGGAAAACAGGAACCTCGAATTTTCCAGGGGACATTTCTTACACACTTTGTCGACAAGCACGTAACGACCCAAGGGATTTGACACCCGAATTACAAACTCAGTAGACTCAATAGGTAAAGTCTTACTGGATGCTAAGGTTTCACATATGTAAGAATGGGTAGAACCGGGGTCAATCAAAGCAATTACATTAGTATCAAAGAGGGTGAATGTACCGGTAATAACATCAGGCGAAGAAGCATCCTCGCGGGCCGTATAGCATAAGCTCTAGCAGGCGCACGGGCTTCGGATCTGGTTATATCATCTCTAGATCCTCTCTGACCACCACCAGCATTGCCCATATTTCCAGATGGTCTACCTCGAGCAGTGGTAGCACCCAGTCTCCCACTCTGATTTGCATTCTGTCCCGACAACCTCGGGCAATCTTTAATGAAGTGGTCCACTGATCCGCATTTGTAACAGGAGCGGTCAGGAAATCTACAACTCCCCGAATGCCATTTACCGCAATATCGGCATTTCGTCCTGTCTCGACGTTCATTCCCAACACTGGCGACCGAAGTGCCTCGTGTACCCACAGGGGTCGATCACGATCTCGTCCAAAAAGGCCCGAAGTGCCTCTAAACTGGCCCGCATCATCTCGAAATCTCTTCGATGTCTGTTGAAGAGACCTTCCCGAGGATCTTTTACGAAACTCTCCAGTTCCCTCATCAACTCTTTGCTTTTCTTTTCTAAGCTCTTCGGCTTTACAAGCTCGTTCAACAAGTACCACGAACTTTCGTATTTCAAGAACGCCAACGAACATTTTTATATCTTCATTCAGCCCATCCTCGAAGCGTTTACACATAATAGCTTCGGACGAAACACATTCCCGAGCGTATTTGCTAAGTCTAACAAATTTTCGCTCGTAATCAGTAACCGACATGGAGCCTTGCTTAAGCTCAAGAAATTCCTTCCGTTTTTGATCAACAAATCTCTGACTGATATACTTTTTCCGAAACTCAGTTTGGAAAAACTCCCAAGTTACTAGCTCTCGGGCACAATAGAAGTCAGAGTACTCCACCAATAGTAGGCAGAATCACGTAGCAAGGAGATAGCACACTTTAGACATTCATCGGGTGTACAAGATAGCTCATCGAGTACCCGATAGTGTTGTCCAGCCAAAATTCAGCTTGCTCGGCATCATCGCTATCCATAGCCTTAAATTCAGTAGCCCCATGTTTTCGGATTCTGTCAACTGGGGGCTTATTTGACCTTATTTGGTCATTACCGGTGGTATTGTAGGTGCGGGGGTAGTATTTGTCGGGAATGGAGGTTGTGGAACAGCCATATTAGTTCGAATGTATTGGTTGAACCAATCATTCATCACGCTATAGAATGCTTGTCTAGCTTCATCATTCGGATTACTAGCATTAGGTTGAGAGTCTACCGGCACTGCCCCTTGCGCGGGAGCAGGCCCTACACTCTCAAGATCATCAGCTACCTCTCGGTCACGATCGGGATCCATTACTATAAACACATTTACAATTGTCAGAAGTCACCACACTATCAAGTAATCACATAAAATGGCATGTATAGCTAGACCCAACACATTACGGTAGTCCTAGAATCGACTAAACCGTAGCTCTGATACCAATAAAATGTAACACCCGAACCGAGACCGACACCGGAGTCGGACACGAGATGTTAACAAACTTTGAAAAATTTTTCCAGACACTGCCCAGTCTGAGTACTAGTCGCTTCAAAAATCATATCTTGAGTTTCACAACTCGAAAATCAGTTTTGTGATTTTTCCCTGAAACTAGACTCATGTCCCCACCTATGTATTTTTTTCTAGAATTTTTGGTCGGGCCAATTAGTACAGTTTATTAGTCAAAGTCTCCCATGTTACAGGGGTCGACTACACTGACCTTTTCCCATTACGACTTGGATATCTCTCTGCACAGAGCTTCAATACTGATGCCGTTTGTTTCTATGGAAACTAGACTCAGAGAGGAATCCATACATATATGGTATGACCCCTAATTATCTCTGGTAATTTATAGTGAATTTCCAAAGTCGGAACAGGGAATCCAGAAACTGTTCTGGCCCTGTTCCACAAGAACCCGAATATCTCTTACTGTACTGTTCCTATGATTGTTTCGTTACTTCCATATGAAAGTAGATTCATCAAGGTTCGATTACATAATTTATTCACTATTTAATTCACTCCTACGAATTCTTGTGATTTTTCCAATCCACACCACTGCTGCTATCAGCTTCTGTGTTCAAAGTAAACCTTACCTAATTTGGGGTTTCATGGACCAACTAGGGCCTTGTCATACATAAGCCCACATATGATCATACTTAGCCATTCTAGTGGCTGGTCATTTGCTCAACACTTCCATTCCAACTATAGTTACATCATGAAACCATCTATACATTCATAAATACGCATGGTCTAATGCCATACTCCACTTCTACAAGCCATTTTCGCATGGCTGTACACTTATACATTTCATAAAGCACTCGAAAGACAACGATGGGTAGTCCTATACATGCCATATCAAAATTCAACCAAAATAGTACCCAAAAGAGCCTTTGATAGTGTGGGCGACTTCGACTTCAAGATCCCGAGTCCGATAGCTGGAGAACCAAAAATCTATAAAACAGAGGAGCAATGTAACGAGTAAGCAATTTATGCTTAGTAAGTTTGAGCAAGGAATTCCAGCATGCACAAATAATAGCACACATTTAGCTAAACGGAATATTTCATAATACGCAATTTACCGATATCAAACTTGCTTCACAACATTAACAACCCTTATGTACATACAATAAACTAACTTGGGAAGGCCGGTAGCTCGTTTATCACTGAGCGAATTTATTTGTAAGGGCTCGATTAATATTTAACACATACGTAACATATCCCATATTGGATGTTTTTCGAGTATTCGCTGAATTTTACAGCAAGCTCATTCATTACCAAATCAGTACCTTCGGGATTTACCGGATATAGCTCCTCGTTCAAATGCCTTCGGACATAGCCCGTTTTAGTAACTCACACAATGCCTTCGGACTTAACCCGGATTTAACAACTCGCACGAATGCTTCGGGACTTAACCCGGATTTAACAACTCGCACGAATGCCTTCATTCAACTCGCACGAATGCCTTCGGGACTTAACCCGGATTTAGTATCTCGCACAAAGGCCTTCGGATCTTAGTCCGGATATATTCACTTAGCACAAAGCCTTCGGGACTTAGCCCGGACAGCATTCAATTAATATGCACATCTAACAATAATTCATGGCACATTCATATTTCATTTCGTTTACGAAACTCAAACACAAGGCACATATTGTCCTTGTACATTCGGCTCAATAGCCACACATAGAGCATGATTTAATCACATCGAAATTTAAGCTCTCTTACTCAAGAACTTACCTCGGGTGTTGTCGAACGATCCCGCTAACTATTCGACCACTTTTTCCTTCCTTTATCGGATTTATTTCCCCTTTGCTCTTGAGCTTAATCAACAAATAAATTGATTTCATCATTTAGGCATCAAAAGATGAACACAAGGCACTTAGCCCATATTCATACATTAGACATTAAAGTCTCATACATGCAAAAATCATGCATCAACACACATATTAGCTATTTCTTTCCCTTGGCCGAATATGCATGTCCATTTTTGGGGTCGATTCAACACTTAATACACACATATACACACTAGTAAGCATCCTCCCTTTCATCGATTAACACATGCATTGCTCATCAACATGCAAGTTACATTCGGCCTTAGCACACATCTTGCTAGCGATTCTTCTCCTTTAGCAACCAATGCACATATGTGCTACACAAAATGCTAAAAAGGAGGTTCAAGATCATCAAGCCATCATCACATGCATCATTAACAAGCTTCATATTTTGCATGCAATGGCATAACCAACCTCCACCTAGGCCGAATCTTAACTCATCCTCATGCCTCATCACACAAAAAACACCAACAAATGAGCAAGGTCAGTGCATTCATCAAAAGATTTAGACATAGTAGAAAAGCTACAACTAAAACATGCATCATGAATCATCAAACATACCTTGGCCTAGCTACATGCATGGCCGAATCTCTTCACCTTTCTTCTTCTTCCTCCTTAAAATTTTTGGCCAAGGGATGAACCAAAGGATGAGAAATTTTTTCTTTGTTTTCTTTCTAATTTAGGCTAAATGGAGGGAGAAAGGATGAACCAAACTTTCTCCTTTCTTCTCTTGAGCTCACGCAATGGGGGGGACAAACCTACACAACTTTTTTTTCTTTTGTTTTCCATTTTTTATTACCCATTCTTA
>NC_053442.1:40950503-41110110 GCF_007990345.1 Gossypium hirsutum | reverse complement strand
TAGTCGCTTCAAAAATCATATCTTGAGTTTCACAACTCGAAAATCAGTTTTGTGATTTTTCCTGAAACTAGACTCATGTCCCACCTATGTATTTTTTTCTAGAATTTTTGGTCGGGCCAATTAGTACAGTTTATTAGTCAAAGTCTCCATGTTACAGGGGTCGACTACACTGACCTTTTCCATTACGACTTGGATATCTCTCTGCACAGAGCTTCAATACTGATGCCGTTTGTTTCTATGGAAACTAGACTCAGAGAGGAATCCATACATATATGGTATGACCCCTAATTATCTCTGGTAAATTTATAGTGAATTCCAAAGTCGAACAGGGAATCCAGAAACTGTTCTGGCCCTGTTCCACAAGAACCCGAATATCTCTTACTGTACTGTTCCTATGATTGTTTCGTTACTTCCATATGAAAGTAGATTCATCAAGGTTCGATTACATAATTTATTCACTATTTAATTCCACTCCTACGAATTCTTGTGATTTTTCCAATCCACACCACTGCTGCTATCAGCTTCTGTGTTCAAAGTAAACCTTACCTAATTTGGGGTTTCATGGACCAACTAGGGCCTTGTCATACATAAGCCCACATATGATCATACTTAGCCATTCTAGTGGCTGGTCATTTGCTCAACACTTCCATTCCAACTATAGTTACATCATGAAACCATCTATACATTCATAAATACGCATGGTCTAATGCCATACTCCACTTCTACAAGCCATTTCGCATGGCTGTACACTTATACATTCATAAAGTACTCGAAAGACAACGATGGGTAGTCCTATACATGCCATATCAAAATTCAACCAAAATAGTACCCAAAAGAGCCTTTGATAGTGTGGGCGACTTCGACTTCAAGATCCCGAGTCCGATAGCTGGAGAACCAAAAATCTATAAAACAGAGGAGCAATGTAACGAGTAAGCAATTTATGCTTAGTAAGTTTGAGCAAGGAATTCCAGCATGCACAAATAATAGCACACATTTAGCTAAACGGAATATTTCATAATACGCAATTTACCGATATCAACTTGCTTCACAACATTAACAACCCTTATGTACATACACAATAAACTACTTGGCCGAAGGCCGGTAGCTCGTTTATCAACTGAGCGAACATTTATTTGTAAGGGCTCGATTAATATTTAACACATACGTAACATATCCCATATTGGGATGTTTTTCGAGTATTCGCTGGAATTTTACAGCAAGCTCATTCATTACCAAATCACGTACCTTCGGGATTTAACCGATATAGCTCCTCGTTCAAATGCCTTCGGGACATAGCCCGGTTTTAGTAACTCACACAATGCCTTCGGGACTTAACCCGGATTTAACAACTCGCACGAATGCCTTCGGGACTTAACCCGGATTTAACAACTCGCACGAATGCCTTCGGGACTTAACCCGGATTTAGTATCTCGCACAAAGGCCTTCGGATCTTAGTCCGGATATATTCACTTAGCACAAAGCCTTCGGGACTTAGCCCGGACAACATTCAATTAATCATGCACATCTAACAATAATCATGGCACATTCATATTCATTTTCGTTTACGAAACTCAAACACAAGGCACATATTGTCCTTGTACATTCGGCTCAATAGCCACACATAGAGCATGATTTAATCACATCGAAATTTAAGCTCTCTTACTCAAGAACTTACCTCGGGTGTTGTCGAACGATCCCGCTAACTATTCGACCACTTTTTCCTTCCCTTTATCGGATTTATTTCCCCTTTGCTCTTGAGCTTAATCAAACAAATAAATTGATTTCATCATTAGGCATCAAAAGATGAACACAAGGCACTTAGCCCATATTCATACATTAGACATTAAAGTCTCATACATGCAAAAATCATGCATCAACACAACATATTAGCTAATTTCTTTCCCCTTGGCCGAATATGCATGTCCATTTTTGGGGTCGATTTCAACACTTAATACACACATATACACACTAGTAAAGCATCCTCCCCCTTTTCATCGATTTAACACATGCATTGCTCATCAACATGCAAAGTTACATTCGGCCTTAGCACACATCTTGCTAGCCGATTCTTCTCCTTTAGCAACCAATGCACATATGTGCTCACACAAAAATGCTAAAAAAGGAGGTTCAAGAATCATCAAGCCATCATCACATGCATCATTAACAAGCTTCATATTTTGCATGCAATGGCATTAACACAACCTCCACCTAGGCCGAATCTTAACTCATCCTCATGCCTCATCACCACAACATCAAACACCAACCAAGAATGATGCATCCATGGTCAAGTGCCATTTCCATCACATAGCAAGATTTAGACCATGGGCTAGGTAGAACTCAAGCTAACAACTAAAACATGCATGCATCTCATGGAACATCATCAAACATACCTTGGCCTAGCTACATGCATGGCCGAATCTCTTCACCTTTCTTCTTCTTTCCTCCTTAAAATTTTGGCCAAGGATGAACCAAAGGATGAGAAATTTTTTCTTGTTTTTCTTTCTAATTTAGGCTAAAATGGAGGTGAGAAAGGATGAACACAAACTTTTCTCCTTTCTTCTCTTGAGCTCACGGCAATGGGGGGGGGGAACAAACACTACACACACATTTTTTTTCTTTTGTTTTCCATTTCTTATTACCATACTTCTTATTTTATTCTTCCACTAACAAAACATGTTAATGACATGTTTGCCCATCATTCTTGTCATGGCCGGCCACTACTCATTAGGGGGGGAAATTTGACATGCAAGTCCCCCCCTTTGTCCACATGCACTAATAGGTCCTCACACATTGACCTATCACATTTTTGAATTTCTCACATAAGTCCTAGTGACTAAATTCACATGAAATCAACCAAATTGAAGCTTGAAATTTTCACACATTCATAATTACATATTCTAGACAATAAGTATCACATTCAAACATTTCGGTGACTCGGTTTAGCAGTCCCGAAACCACTTCCCGACTAGGGTCAACTTTGGGCTGTCACAACTCTCCCCCACTTAAGAAATTTCGTCCCCGAAAATCTTACCGGTAAATAGGTTTGGGTATCGTTCTTTCATCGAGCTCTCGGTCTCCCAAGTAGCTTCCTCGATCCCGTGTTTGAGCCATAACACCTTTACTAGCGGAACTCTTTTGTTTCGCAACTCCTTCACTTCACGAGCTAGGATACGCATCGGTTCTTCTTCATAGCTCATGTCGACTTGAATTTCAACCTCTGATGGGCTAATTATATGCGATGGATCAGATCGATAGCGTCGAAGCATCGAAACATGAAAGACATCATGAATCTTTCAAGCTCCGGGGGCAAAATCAATCTATACGCAACCGGACCAACTCGTTCGGAGATTTCGTACGGCCCAATGAATCTTGGGCTCAACTTGCCCTTACGGCCGAACCTGAGTATCTTTTTCCAAGGGAAACCTTAAGGAACACTTTGTCTCCCACCTGATACTCGATGTCTTTTCATTTCAAATCTGCGTACGACTTCTGACGATCCGTGGCTACCTTCAGACTTTCACGGATTACCTTTACTTTCTGCTCAGCATCTTTAATCAAATCAACTCCGAAAATTTACTTTCACCGAGCTCGGTCCAAAACAATGGTGTACGCATTTACGACCGTACAAAGCCTCGTAAGGTGCCATCTTAATACTGATTGAAAACTATTGTTGTAAGCGAATTCAATCAAAGGTAAATACCGTTCCCATGAACTACTGAACTCGAGGATGCAACATCTCAACATATCCTCAAGTATCTGAATTATCCGGTCGGATTGACCATCGGTTTGGGGTGAAAAGCAGTGCTAAAATGCAACTTGGTACCCAGAGCTTCTTGCAATTTCTTCCAAAATCGTGAGGTGAATCTCGGATCTCTATCCGACACGATAGAAACAGGTACCCCGTGTAATCTCACAATTTGATAAACGTACAATGCAGCTAGTTTATCCAATGAAAAATCCGTACGTACGGGGATGAAATGAGCCGACTTAGTCAGTCTATCAACAATAACCCATATCGCATCCTTCTTACTTGTTGACAAAGGCAGTCCGGACACAAAGTCCATTGTGACTCGATCCCATTTCCACTCGGGTATCATGATCGGCTGGAGTAATCCTGAAGACACTTGATGTTCCGCGTTCACTTGTTGACATATTAAACATCTCGAAACAAAGTCAGAGATGTCCCGTTTCATACCATGCCACCAAAATTGACGTTTCAAATCGTTGTACATTTCGTACTCCCCGGGTGAATTGACATTCGGCTACAATGGGCTTCGTTCAGAATCATCGAAATGAGTTCCGAATTCCTTGGAACACACAAATGATTTCTGAACCTCAAACAATCATCATCATCATTTGAAACTCCGATTCCTTGTTCGGAAAACACTTAGACCGTTTGCAACCAATTCATCATCGACTTTCTGAGCTTCACGAATTTGGTGAGTCAATAATGGTTTAGCTTTTAATTCAGCTACTAACACACTGTCTGGTAAAACAGACAAATGCACGTTCATCGCTCGTAAAGCAAACAATGACTTCCGGCTTAAGGCGTCCGCAACCACGTTAGCCTTTCCTGGGTGGTAATCAATGACAAGCTCGTAATCTTTCAACAACTCAAGCCGACGTCTTTGTCGCAGATTCAAGTCTAGTTGAGTCATCAAATATTGAGACTTTTGTGATCCGAAAATACATGGCACTTCTCACCAAACAGATAATGTCGCCATATTTTTAAAGCAAACACGATGGCAGCTAGTTCGAGATCATGGGTCGGATAATTCCTCTCGTGTGGCTTCAATTGTCTCGACGTATAGGCCACGACTCGACCTTCTTGCATCAATACGCAACCCAACCCAAGTAGGGATGCGTCACTATAGATGACAAACTCTTTACCTGATTCGGGTTGCACCAAAATTGGAGCTTCAGTCAAACGAGTTTTCAGTTGGTCGAAACTTTTCTGACATTTCTCCGTCCACTCGAACTTAACATCCTTTTGAAGTAGCTTCGTCATTGGTGTGGCTATCATCGAGAAACCTTTCACAAATCGTCGGTAATAACCGGCGAGCCCCAAAAAGCTCCGAACTTCAGTAACATTTCTCGGAGGTTTCCAGTCCAGTATGGCTGAAATTTTGTTCGGGTCAATTCGAATACCCGACGCGGATACCACATGACCCAAGAAGCTAACCTCTCTTAACCAGAGCTCACACTTACTGAACTTAGCATATAACTGCTTATCCCGCAAAATTTGCAGCACTAGCCTCAGATGCTCAGCATGTTCGGTCTCATCTCTTGAATAGACCAAAATGTCATCAATGAACACAACTACGAACTGATCCGAATACGGTCTGAAGATCCGATTCATCAAATCCATAAATACCGCAGGGGCATTAGTGAGCCCAAACGGCATCACTAAGAATTCGTAGTGACCATATCTCGTTCTGAAGGCAGTTTTGGGAATATCTGGATCTCGAATTCGCAACTGATAATAGCCCGATCTCAAATCTATTTTGAGAACACTGAGGCTCCCTTCAGTTGGTCGAACAAATCATCGATGCGCGACAATGGATATTTGTTCTTTATCGTCACTTTATTCAGCTGACGATAGTCAATGCACAACCTCATGGTTCCGTCCTTCTTTTTCACGAACAATACTGGTGCACCCCAAGGTGAGAAACTGGTCGAGCGAAACCTCTCTCCGTCAGTTCTTGCAACTGAGCTTTCAACTCCTTTAACTCGGTTGGTGCCATACGATACGGAGCTATCGAAATCGGCGTAGTCCCAGGTACAAGCTCAATACCAAACTCTACCTCCCGAACATGTGGTAAACCCGGTAATTCTTCCGGAAAAACATCCGGGTATTCACAAACCACCGGCACAGATTCGGGTTTCTTTTCTAATTCTTTGTCATCAAGCACATATGCAAGGTATGCTTCGCACCCTTTTCTTACATATTTCTGTGCCAACATTGCTGATATTACAGCTGGCATCCCCTCCAAGTCCGCAGACTCAATTCGGACTACTTCGTTATTTGCGCACCTCAAATCAATAGTCTTGCTCTTGCAATTCACAATCGCATCATGCGCGGTCAACCAATCCAACCCAAGGATAACATCAAATTCATCAAACGGCAAAAGCATCAAGTCCGCTGGAAAACAGGAACCTCGAATTTTCCAGGGGACATTTCTTACACACTTTGTCGACAAGCACGTAACGACCCAAGGGATTTGACACCCGAATTACAAACTCAGTAGACTCAATAGGTAAAGTCTTACTGGATGCTAAGGTTTCACATATGTAAGAATGGGTAGAACCGGGGTCAATCAAAGCAATTACATTAGTATCAAAGAGGGTGAATGTACCGGTAATAACATCAGGCGAAGAAGCATCCTCGCGGGCGCGTATAGCATAAGCTCTAGCAGGCGCACGGGCTTCGGATCTGGTTATATCATCTCTAGATCCTCTCTGACCACCACCAGCATTGCCCATATTTCCAGATGGTCTACCTCGAGCAGTGGTAGCACCCAGTCTCCCACTCTGATTTGCATTCTGTCCCGACAACCTCGGGCAATCTTTAATGAAGTGGTCCACTGATCCGCATTTGTAACAGGAGCGGTCAGGAAATCTACAACTCCCCGAATGCCATTTACCGCAATATCGGCATTTCGTCCTGTCTCGACGTTCATTCCCAACACTGGCGACCGAAGTGCCTCGTGTACCCACAGGGGGTCGATCACGATCTCGTCCAAAAAGGCCCGAAGTGCCTCTAAACTGGCCCGCATCATCTCGAAATCTCTTCGATGTCTGTTGAAGAGACCTTCCCGAGGATCTTTTACGAAACTCTCCAGTTCCCTCATCAACTCTTTGCTTTTCTTTCTAAGCTCTTCGGCTTTACAAGCTCGTTCAACAAGTACCACGAACTTTCGTATTTCAAGAACGCCAACGAACATTTTTATATCTTCATTCAGCCCATCCTCGAAGCGTTTACACATAATAGCTTCGGACGAAACACATTCCCGAGCGTATTTGCTAAGTCTAACAAATTTTCGCTCGTAATCAGTAACCGACATGGAGCCTTGCTTAAGCTCAAGAAATTCCTTCCGTTTTTGATCAACAAATCTCTGACTGATATACTTTTTCCGAAACTCAGTTTGGAAAAACTCCCAAGTTACTAGCTCTCGGGGCACAATAGAAGTCAGAGTACTCCACCAATAGTAGGCAGAATCACGTAGCAAGGAGATAGCACACTTTAGACATTCATCGGGTGTACAAGATAGCTCATCGAGTACCCGAATAGTGTTGTCCAGCCAAAATTCAGCTTGCTCGGCATCATCGCTATCCATAGCCTTAAATTCAGTAGCCCCATGTTTTCGGATTCTGTCAACTGGGGGCTTATTTGACCTTATTTGGTCAATTACCGGTGGTATTGTAGGTGCGGGGGTAGTATTTGTCGGGAATGGAGGTTCTGGAACAGCCATATTAGTTCGAATGTATTGGTTGAACCAATCATTCATCACGCTATAGAATGCTTGTCTAGCTTCATCATTCGGATTACTAGCATTAGGTTGAGAGTCTACCGGCACTGCCCCTTGCGCGGGAGCAGGCCCTACACTCTCAAGATCATCAGCTACCTCTCGGTCACGATCGGGATCCATTACTATAAACACATTTACAATTGTCAGAAGTCACCACACTATCAAGTAATCACATAAAATGGCATGTATAGCTAGACCCAACACATTACGGTAGTCCTAGAATCGACTAAACCGTAGCTCTGATACCAATAAAATGTAACACCCCGAACCCGAGACCGACACCGGAGTCGGACACGAGATGTTAACAAACTTTGAAAAATTTTTCCAGACACTGCCCAGTCTGAGTACTAGTCGCTTCAAAAATCATATCTTGAGTTTCACAACTCGAAAATCAGTTTTGTGATTTTTCCCTGAAACTAGACTCATGTCCCCACCTATGTATTTTTTTCTAGAATTTTTGGTCGGGCCAATTAGTACAGTTTATTAGTCAAAGTCTCCCATGTTACAGGGGTCGACTACACTGACCTTTTTCCATTACGACTTGGATATCTCTCTGCACAGAGCTTCAATACTGATGCCGTTTGTTTCTATGGAAACTAGACTCAGAGAGGAATCCATACATATATGGTATGACCCCTAATTATCTCTGGTAAATTTATAGTGAATTTCCAAAGTCGGAACAGGGAATCCAGAAACTGTTCTGGCCCTGTTCCACAAGAACCCGAATATCTCTTACTGTACTGTTCCTATGATTGTTTCGTTACTTCCATATGAAAGTAGATTCATCAAGGTTCGATTACATAATTTATTCACTATTTAATTTCACTCCTACGAATTCTTGTGATTTTTCCAATCCACACCACTGCTGCTATCAGCTTCTGTGTTCAAAGTAAACCTTACCTAATTTGGGGTTTCATGGACCAACTAGGGCCTTGTCATACATAAGCCCACATATGATCATACTTAGCCATTCTAGTGGCTGGTCATTTGCTCAACACTTCCATTCCAACTATAGTTACATCATGAAACCATCTATACATTCATAAATACGCATGGTCTAATGCCATACTCCACTTCTACAAGCCATTTTCGCATGGCTGTACACTTATACATTTCATAAAGCACTCGAAAGACAACGATGGGTAGTCCTATACATGCCATATCAAAATTCAACCAAAATAGTACCCAAAAGAGCCTTTGATAGTGTGGGCGACTTCGACTTCAAGATCCCGAGTCCGATAGCTGGAGAACCAAAAATCTATAAAACAGAGGAGCAATGTAACGAGTAAGCAATTTATGCTTAGTAAGTTTGAGCAAGGAATTCCAGCATGCACAAATAATAGCACACATTTAGCTAAACGGAATATTTCATAATACGCAATTTACCGATATCAAACTTGCTTCACAACATTAACAACCCTTATGTACATACACAATAAACTAACTTGGCCGAAGGCCGGTAGCTCGTTTATCAACTGAGCGAACATTTATTTGTAAGGGCTCGATTAATATTTAACACATACGTAACATATCCCCATATTGGGATGTTTTTCGAGTATTCGCTGGAATTTTACAGCAAGCTCATTCATTACCAAATCACGTACCTTCGGGATTTAACCGGATATAGCTCCTCGTTCAAATGCCTTCAGGACATAGCCCGGTTTTAGTAACTCACACAATGCCTTCGGGACTTAACCCGGATTTAACAACTCGCACGAATGCTTTCGGGACTTAACCCGGATTTAACAACTCGCACGAATGCCTTCGGGACTTAACCCGGATTTAACAACTCGCACGAATGCCTTCGGGACTTAACCCGGATTTAGTATCTCGCACAAAGGCCTTCGGATCTTAGTCCGGATATATTCACTTAGCACAAAGCCTTCGGGACTTAGCCCGGACAGCATTCAATTAATATGCACATCTAACAATAATTCATGGCACATTCATATTTCATTTTCGTTTACGAAACTCAAACACAAGGCACATATTGTCCTTGTACATTCGGCTCAATAGCCACACATAGAGCATGATTTAATCACATCGAAATTTAAGCTCTCTTACTCAAGAACTTACCTCGGGTGTTGTCGAACGATCCCGCTAACTATTCGACCACTTTTTCCTTCCCTTTATCGGATTTATTTCCCCTTTGCTCTTGAGCTTAATCAAACAAATAAATTGATTTCATCATTTAGGCATCAAAAGATGAACACAAGGCACTTAGCCCATATTCATACATTAGACATTAAAGTCTCATACATGCAAAAATCATGCATCAACACAACATATTAGCTAATTTCTTTCCCCTTGGCCGAATATGCATGTCCATTTTTGGGGTCGATTTCAACACTTAATACACACATATACACACTAGTAAAGCATCCTCCCCCTTTTCATCGATTTAACACATGCATTGCTCATCAACATGCAAAGTTACATTCGGCCTTAGCACACATCTTGCTAGCCGATTCTTCTCCCTTTAGCAACCAATGCACATATGTGCTCACACAAAAATGCTAAAAAAGGAGGTTCAAGAATCATCAAGCCATCATCACATGCATCATTAACAAGCTTCATATTTTGCATGCAATGGCATTAACACAACCTCCACCTAGGCCGAATCTTAACTCATCCTCATGCCTCATCACCACAACATCAAACACCAACCAAGAATGATGCATCCATGGTCAAGTGCCATTTCCATCACATAGCAAGATTTAGACCATGGGCTAGGTAGAACTCAAGCTAACAACTAAAACATGCATGCATCTCATGGAACATCATCAAACATACCTTGGCCTAGCTACATGCATGGCCGAATCTCTTCACCTTTCTTCTTCTTTCCTCCTTAAAATTTTTGGCCAAGGATGAACCAAAGGATGAGAAATTTTTTTCTTTGTTTTTCTTTCTAATTTAGGCTAAAATGGAGGTGAGAAAGGATGAACACAAACTTTTCTCCTTTCTTCTCTTGAGCTCACGGCAATGGGGGGGAACAAACACTACACACACATTTTTTTTTCTTTTGTTTTCCATTTCTTTATTACCCATACTTCTTATTTTATTCTTCCACTAACAAAACATGTTTAATGACATGTTTTGCCCATCATTCTTTGTCATGGCCGGCCACTACTCATTAGGGGGGGAAATTTGACATGCAAGTCCCCCCCTTTGTCCACATGCACTAATAGGTCCTCACACATTGACCTATCACATTTTTGAATTTTCTCACATAAGTCCTAGTGACTAAATTCACATGAAATCAACCAAATTGAAGCTTGAAATTTTCACACATTCATAATTACATATTCTAGACAATAAGTATCACATTCAAACATTTCGGTGACTCGGTTTAGCAGTCCCGAAACCACTTCCCGACTAGGGTCAACTTTGGGCTGTCACACATATTGGTTAGTTGAATTAGGGTTTTGAATTGGTATCTTTATGTATGCGTGGATGATGGTTCGAACCCTTGAATGTGTGTTTAAATGATTTGAATGGTTATGCATGATATGGTTTTGAAATGTCTTGATTTTAGGTAATTTTGGGTTCACACGGCCTGAGACACGGGCGTGTGACTTAGCCGTGTGTGACACACAGACTAGCGACACGGCCTTGTGTCATTTGAGGTTTTCAAAGGGTGCAAGTCAGTGAGTTATAGAGCCTGGCACCCGGGCGTGTGACACGATCGTGTGACCCTTCTCAGAGAGTTACACAGGGGAGGACACGGGTTGGGCGTGTGTCCTTTGTTTGAATGTTACATGGCCTTGGGGTGATTCCACATGGCCTGGCCATACGCCCGTGTGACCCCTGTTTTCCATTTTTGGAACTTTTTCCTAAACTTTCCAGTTTGTTTCAAATTAGTCCCAAATTGCAGCTAAACTATTTCTAGGGCCTCGAAGGCTCGAATTAGGGAAGAAATGTTTATGAATGATTGCTTTATTATATTTTTAGTTTATTTATAGGTTATAATTTTGTATGGTTTTTGGTTGATCGGTAATACTCTGTAACCCTAATCCGACAAAGGAGACGGGTTAGGGGTGTTACAAACCTTTTGCCATGGCAATATTTCACTTCCTTCATTCTCTTGTTCCTTTTTTCTCCTTTTCTCCATCCTTCCTGCACCTGCCTGATACAACAACCAATTCCCTTCTTCCCAGTAGTAAAAGTAAAATGAAATGACATTTAAGGCACAATCCAAGCGTTAGTATGCAATGTTCTAAAAATAACCGAAAAATGAAAATATATCTACTTAAGTACATCATTTAATCAATCTTAGAGGTTCGAAATATAACTCATTTGAAGATTTATCACACCCCAAACCTGAGTTCTTGCTTGTCCTCAAGGAGAATAAGTATGAATGCATGAATGCATGAATTTTCCATAAATACACAATTGCCTCTTTACTGCTAAACCAAACGAAACATATTTTATACCTCCATTCTTAACAGTCTAATGTTTAAAAAGAATTAGTTCAAATTTTATATGCTTGCTTAGCATACGAAGTGTAGAAAATGTTAACTAAATATACAAGTTCCTAAATATTCATGCAAGAACCTCCTAATGTACTTAGTTTATCTTTCCACTAAACTCAATTTTTCTTCTTATACTTATCCTGTCATTGCATTATATAAAATTTTCTCTAGGGAATTCATCTTGTCAGATGATTTTTTTACTTGAAAATCTCAATGGAGCATACACTAGATTGCTAAGTATTACATCACGCCATAATTTGAATGTAATTCACTCCTGAAGCTAAGGCTTTTGACTAAAAAGATGGATACATCAAACAACTACCCCCTTAGCTACTCAGCCCACTACTACAGTGGAGTGCGCCCAAACTATTTTTTTTACTCGCTCTTATTTGATCTTGCTTTTCTAATCAATAATACAATGGAGCAAACAGAGTATTACTGGCCTACTCAACAATTTCAAACATTTGAGTGCTTTATAGTGTCTTTTTAAATTTTATTTCATTTACCCTCAGCGTTGTCGTGGTATTTATTATTACATAATGCTAATTTACTGATATTAGTTTTAAGGCTTCTAAGTGTATTAAAAGAAACCTACTATAGAATAATTGTAATTATACTTAGGTCATTCTACTTTTAGACATCAATTTTCACACGACTATCCTAAGCTAAACATACCTAATCAATTATCACAATTTTAACATTTTGAAGAGTTATTATCCTCATCAAACATCATAGATAACAATATACTTCTCATGGTCTAACAGTCATTTAGCATTTGTATATCATGGAAAAATAAGTGAAAAAATGATCTAATGTTCAAACAAAATATCTCATGCATGCAATATGTGCAACACACCCCCAAACCTAAGGGATGCATTGTCCTCAATGCATGATCAGATAGAAAATTTCACTTGTGCAAAAATAAATAGATATGTAGAAAATGCAATGAAAACAATTATAAATGCATGAAAAACACATATAAAAATGAAAAAAATATGCAAATGAAAAGTAAAAACAAAAGCTTTGAAAGGATTTGTGTTACTTTTGTTGGATTGGGTAGATTTCCTGATAGTGTGCTTGTAACGCTGCTTTCGTTTGAGCAGATTGATTAGCACCTCATCTTCGTCATCATCTGATTTTGTGAGATCATCAATTAGTTGATTAATCTCACAATCTTGTTCCGATATGGGTGCAGTGGTTTGATGTGCGGTAGCAGGTTCTTATGGTGCAGAAGTTTGATTCATGTTATCTCTTTCCTTATCTGAGTCAATGTTCATCGATTCTATTTTCTCTTCTCCTCCTCTGTTTCTTTGTTATTCTTTTCTGCAGTGGTTGGATGTGTGGTAGTGTTCGTCACAGTGACTTCAACTTCATACTCATCTTCATCCTCTAGATCTGATAACATTATCCCTCCTTCTGACATAGCCCCAAAATAAAGCCATTTCATCTTGAGCCCTTCTTAGATCAGTAGCTGTCCTTATTTGTTACTTCTCCATCAAACAAACCTGTTGTTTCAACATCTTAAGAGCACCGAACACTTACTGCTCGAAATCATTGTGAGATGTGGATAGAGTGGGATGGGTACCAATAGGTGGAGGCAGGGTTGATGCAGAGCCAGGATCCCATGGCACTTCTTCCCCTAAAAATTTCATGACAATTTGTTTAGTGATGGCTCATTTGTTAGGGATTTTGTTCTTATTGGCTTGGATATGGACATTGACCCGTTGACAAAGTGCAGTAATGAGAGATGGAAAATTCAGGGTGCTTGCATTCTTTTGTGCACAACGATGAACTTCTCTAAAAATAAATTTTCCAACATTTATCTTTCTTCCAGTCATAATAAAGTGCAATAATAACATGTGCTCCATTGAAATAGTAGAGTTATGAGTTTAAGGGCCCATGCAAGATTTAAGAAAATGGTATTATACCCTACAATGAGGCTTCAAAAAAACACGGTCAGTGGTGTAGTAGTCATTTCGAGAAACTATCCATTTGGTCCCTTTCACGCATAAATCGACAAGAACTTGATTGGGTCCTTCTACTGTTATTATCTTGACAAATTGAGAATGTTCATCAGGGCCTTTAGGTAAACCATATTGTGCATTCATGGAGTATTCATTGACTAACACTGAAGCACCACGTACATAGATGAAAGCATTATCTGGAGAGGTTAAATGGGCATAAAATTCCTTTACAAATTTCGTGAAGATTTGCTAATAACTCTTGAAAAGAGTTATATTTCAGGCCTTTAGATTGAATTAATTATTTGTAGTTAAGTAAATATGTTTGCATTTTTAGGATATTTTTAAAACATTGCATAAAAAAGCTTGGATTGTGTTATAAATGTCATTATTTTGTTACCGGGGAAGAAAGGTCTTGGTTATTGCTGGCAGTAGGTTTAGGATGAATAAGAGAAGAGAGAAAGGAGAAAGAAAATGAAGGAAGTGAAATATTGCCATGGCAAAATGTTGGTTAGATTGCCAACAAGAATGCCATGGCAATTCTAGGAAGATTACGCAGTACTCAGTCAACGTCACTCTCAGCGAACTATACTTGTACTAGATAAACCAACCTGAAAAAGAGGAAGCAAAAGGAGTGTTTTGAGTGGGAAGACCTACCCTATAAAAGAGGAAAGAGAAAAAAAAGAGGGGATGAGGATTTTGGGGAGAGAGGAATTAGAGAGTAGGTTTTCTTTACATTGAATTCTCATGGAAAATTTTAGAGAAAATAGAGGAGAGGGTAACAACTTACAGAGCAAGAAGTCACAGACTCAGGGAAGGGGAAGAGAAATCTGCCTTGGGTTTTGCATCAAATTTCAATATTAAAGTGAAAGTTAGAGTAGCGAGAGCTTTCTGCAATTTTGCCTTTATTTTCTGATTTGAACTTTGTGATTTGTAAACTTGAATGATGATGTTGAATGGTTTTATTTTGGATTTGAATGTCCAATCCATTAGCTAAATCTTTTTGGGTTGGAATTATTTGGGTGAATTTTTACTATCTTTAATACCCATGGTCTGATTTTTAGTAGATTACTATTTCATTCGATTTGTGATTATTTTAAATGCATGCAGGCAAGCTCTAGACATAGATGATTGTATGGTATGTTGTTAGATCTTATTTAATTTTGAAAAGATTAAATAAATTGGTTTATTATCGATTGGTATAGGTGAGTATTCGAAAGAATATTCGCGGCATTCTAAACGTAGAAGTTGTGATTTGTACGGGGAAAGGAAGAACAGTCTGGATATCATTATTGAGTTCTTTAGACATACAAAAAGTCAAAATGATAGCTTAAAGTCTGGCTCTCAAAAGAAGCAAATTGCAGTAGTGAGTCCTTGAGCAGTAGAATGGTCAAGATTTTTCCATCGCATTATTATGATATAAAAATAAAACTTGAGTAATTCAAGCCTTTATCATTCAACAATACAAATCCTCCCCACTTACTCTTTGAGAATTTCCATAGCATTTCAATTTCCCTAGCATTTTTTCATTCATAATTGATTTTATTAATCCATTGATTAATTCTCTTCATCAATTTTTCATCTGTTTCTTTTGCACTGTTCAATTAGTCAAATTCATTGTAATAGCATAACCATTTTTTAATCAATTTTGATCCCTGTGGAGATGATACTCATTCATCACTTTATTACTTGATTCGACGTGTATACTTGCACATTCGCATTACACATTCACATGCGATAAGTTGTCGGTATCGTTGCTGAGGATCGACAATATTGGTGAAAATTTGGTTTGTTATTGTCGAAACCGTTTTTTGAAAAACAAAAATTTTAGGTTGTCGAATTAAAAAAATGAAAATTGGGAGTCGCCACCAATCTTTTATTAGGGTGTGATTGGATCACCTAAAAAAACTTTGGCTACGAGTTTTAGAAAAATGGATCCGGGAGTCAGTTACGTACGAGGAAGGATTAGCACCCTCGTAACGCCCAAAATTGGTTCCTAGTTAATTAATTAGTGTCTTAAGGTCGAGAATTTGAAAAAAACATAATCCTTAGCAAAACTTAAAAGG
This sequence comes from Gossypium hirsutum, assembly GCF_007990345.1. Classification (NCBI taxonomy): domain Eukaryota; kingdom Viridiplantae; phylum Streptophyta; class Magnoliopsida; order Malvales; family Malvaceae; genus Gossypium; species Gossypium hirsutum. Next base: position 41,094,082 of record NC_053442.1, on the reverse strand, counting down.
CTACGTATTAAGTCCCTTATTATTTCAGAGAAAGAAGAGACCACACCCAATGCGTTAGGGCACAGCATTCTAATTTTCCCCCAAAAATGAATTGGGCCAAAATACTTGTACAATAAAACTTTAAAAGAATATCCACTTATCCAAGATTTAAGAAATCACACCCAATACGTTAGGGCACGATTCCTCTAGAATCCCAAACTCGGAATATTTCCTTTACTTTAAAAGAACATCCACTAATCCAAGATTTAAGAAATCACACCCAATACGTTAGGGCACAATTCCTTTAAAATCCCAAACTCAAAATATTTCCTTTATGATTTTTAAAAAATCTTCATTTCGAGAAATCAATGCGTCACATCCAATACGTTAGGACACAACGTGTTGAATTCCCAATAATGAGTTTTTATTTTTTGATTGAAGAGAAATGCTCGATTATCGGATTTAATGAAGAAAATTGGAACCCAATACGTTAGGGCTCAATTCCCTTGAAAATCATAAATACGAACATTATCTCAATTTTAAAAAATTTTCTATCTTTAAATTTGAGTAAAAAGATGATGTAACGTGATTTTATACATGCAAATGCTATAATAACAATAACAATAATAAATACATCATCGACATAAAAATAATATAAGCAAATGAATAAACGAAATAAAAAAGGTAATCCATGACATGCAAAATATTAAATGTAAACACAATTATACAATGGATGGGATAGCAAACAAATAAATAAGGATCAAAAGATGTACACATGGAAATTATGAAGATTAAAAATATACATATAATTTACAAATAAAATTTTAGGTCATAGAATTTATATATAAATACAATACATAATATACTTATGAAAATAAAGAAAAAAATATAATTATACATACATATATAAAATAATAAAAATAAGTATATTTAAAAAGAAAGAAAAAAAAGGGTGAGTATTTAATCACTTAAAAAAATGTAAATATATACATATAAATATGAAAATATTCATTAAAAAAATATAGGAAAATATTCGTTTAAAAAAATATATATATATATGTGTACATATAAAAGGAATATATATAGATAAAAAAATAGAATAAAAATAATAATTACACTATTAATTAATAAAATAAATAAAAAGAACATAAAAAACTAAATTGAATCGCAATTTAAAAATCTGGGGTAAATCCGTAAATAAATAAAAGTAAAAGGACTAATTTGAACGCGCGAATTACATAGAGGGGCTGGAAGGGAAATTTTCCATTCTCCTCTAAAACGATGTCGTTCAAAAGGATTAAATTTGAATTTAAAATAAATAAAAGGGTAAATTAAAAAAATAAAGAAAACTTAATTACAAAAACATTAAAAGGCGGAGGGGCTAAATAAAATAAATAAATAAAATTCGCAGTGGTATCACCTTCTCCTTTTTTTAAAATCGTAAATAAGTAAAAATAATCGAAAGAAAAAAATAGTAAACCACCTTTAAAAAACTGCTAATCGTTCTTTTTTTATTCCTCCTCTTTTTCTCCCCCCTTTTCTCTTTTTTCCTTCCTCCTTTACAATGAAGGGAGAGGCCTCTATTTATAGTTGAGCCTCCCCAAATCCAACGGTACAGATCAATTACATCAACGGCTGAGATTAAAGGGTATCTACAAATTAAATCTCTAAGATTACAAAATCATATCTTCTAAGATTACATATCATATCTAAGATTGCATATATCATATCTAAGATTGCATATCATATCTAGGATTGCATATCATATCTAAGATTGCATATCATATCTAGGATTGCATATCATATCTAAGATTGCATATCCTCAAAAATTATGTTTCCATATGTGAGCCCGGGCTAAAATTGGGTATTACAGTTATTACCTCTTTAATTTTGTTAGTTTAACTTAATTAGTTGTTTTGATTTTTGTTTTTCAGGATTTTTGTTGGTGCATGAGTAGAGATATTTCTACAGTTGAAGAGTATTCTTTTGATTTAGAAATTGAAAGAAGCGCCATTACATCAGAATGGAAGGGATGTTGATATTCCTCAAATAATAGATGACAGATACAGACCCATCAGAGAACATTTAGTGCCTATCTTGGAATTGATTAAAAAATCCAGGAATTGTCAAGCTGCATATTCAAGCTCAACATTTTGAGTTAAAGACGGTGATGTTTCAAATGTTACAAATTGTAGGGCAGTATAGTGGATTGTCTACTAAAGATCCATGGTTGCACTTAAGACTCTTTTTGGAAGTCTGCAATTCATTCAGGCAGCAAGGTGTTCCTGAAGATGCTTTGAGACTGAAGTTATTCCCTTATTCATTGTGAGATCATGTCAGAGCATGGTTAAATGCATTGTTGTCAGGTACGATGGCATCTTGGAATGAAATTTGTCAGAGGTTTCTGCTAAGATATAATCCTCCAAACATGAATGCCAAATTGAGGAACGATAGTATGTCCTTTCGGGAATCTGAGGATGAAACATTATATGAAGCATAGGACCGATTCAAAGAGTTAATTAGAAAATGCCTACTGCATGGTTTTCAACATTAGACGCAAAGGGAAATGTTTTACAATGGATTGAATGCTCATACAAGGATGGTGGTTGACACATCTACCAATGGGACTTTGCTTAATAAATCATATAATGAGGCATATGAAATTTTGAAGAGGATAGGAAACAATGATTATTAATACCCTACTACAAGAGTAGGGATTGGCAGAAGAGTTACTGGAGCAATGGAACTTGATGTGAGTACTTCCCTAACAACTCAAGTATCATATTTAACGAATATGATTAAAATACTAAAAAAACCAGTTGCAATGCAGGAAATGAAAGCAGTTGAGTGAACATGTGTTTATTGTGGAAAAGATCATGTTTTTGATGAATGCCCATCGAACCTAGCCTCAGTTTATTATATGGGAAATTTTAATCGCAACAACAACAACCCATATTCCAACACATATAATCCGGGGTGGAAGCAACATCCCAATTTTAGTTGAAGTAATCAAGGGGTGCGAAATTCCAGCAATGCTATTTGACAGAATGTTGCGAGTGCACTACCTAGATACATTTAGCCCATGCCACAGTGAAATGCTTAGCAAAATTTAGCTTCAAGTTCTTCATCTATGGAAGCTCTATTGAAGGAATACATGGCCAAGAATGATGCTATCATTCAAAGTCAAGCTGCATCTTTAACAGCTTTAGAAAATCAAGTGGGGCAAATTGCCAAAGCATTAAGCTCAAGATCACAAAGAGCACTGTCGGGTGATACCGAAAATTCACCATCTCAAGGGAAGGAACAATGAAAAGCCATTACACTCAGAAGTGGTATGCAGTTACTAGGAGTTGTTAATGACACCACTGTTAAAGAAGGTAGTTCAGATTTCACAAATAAGAAGAATTCAGAACCAGTAGTGGAGCAGGCTACAAAAGAAAAGAGCAACAGGAAAAATGTTGAAGCATATTAATCTTGTATTGCCAATAAAAATGCCACGAAAAAAAAACCTCAACAAATAGAAGGAAGGCCTCCACCACATTTTCCTCAGCGTTTCCAAAAATCTAAGCAAGATTTTCAATTCAAGAAATTCTTTGATGTCCTAAAGCAATTACATATCAACATACCATTTGTGGAAGCATTGGAACAAATGCCAAATTATGTGAAATTCATGAAAGATATCTTATCAACGAAGAGATGGTTAGGGGATTTTGAAACTATCACTCTCACTAAAGGGTGCATAACAATGCTGAGAAACAAATTGTAAGAGTATGCCCAAAGATCGATCATGAGATGGTTGTAATAACATACTTGATTTACCATGTTTATTAATATAAAGCGTTGCCATTATTATTTCAGTTTCTTTTCTGTATGTATAAATAAACTGTTTTATAATAATGTCCTGAAAATAATATGATTATTCTTAAAAGATTCTTAGTTAAGTATTATTGTTGACTAGGACAACAATAATGCATTAAGACTAACATGTAGTTGATTGATGATAAAGAGTTGTCATTGATATGGAGTGTCAAAATCAATGCATGAATATGTGTGTTAGAGAACAACATATTGGACTGACCTGCTGTGAGTATGTTTCTTGGATTATTATGTAATTGTCACATCATTACTCATAGTGATTAATATGTATATGATCCTCAGACTTGAGATTATCATTATCCCAACATCGTGAGCTATATATTTTGATACAGTCAAACGTACACCGTAACTGGTTGTTCTATAAATGCTGATGTTGTATATACCACAACCTATGTAGAGGGATATGGTTGATCAATATAGGATAAGTCCCTCCTACATAATGAGAGTAATATCTTAGGCCACTTGATTGAGTGAGACTAGAAATGCATGGCCATGCTCAAATAAATTGACATGAGATGTCATACTTATTTATATATCATAGTCTACTCAAGATATCAAGGAACATGGGATGGACTATGCAAGTGTGACTATTCCATGACTTGTGTCCATTCCAAAGATAAAGGACTTAAGGATTAATGCGTGAAAGGTTAATCACAAAAAGGTTATGTCGAATCACGACTTCTTGTAACTTAGGTAGCAATGATGCATGCTAGATGCCACTCATTCTTTGTAATATTAGAATCATTCTAGTATTACTGCTAATGTTACAAGAACCTACAGGGTCACACCCTATGGTTGAAATGAACGGAATAAAACATAGTTGGTATTGTGTTTGATTGTTACATGAATTAAATTAATTATAGAATTAATTTAATTGGGCAATCAAATATTGAACATATTATATGTACAAGGATGTTGTACACATAATGAGAACATAGTTTTATTAATATATGAATTTGGTTCGTATATAAATTTAAATAAATATAGTTTACCAAAATCCTTGTTATAATTAATGTAATTATAATTTTTGGTTAAAAATATTATTATATTTATTTATTCTTAATTATGATTATTATGTTCGGATAAAAAATTTTATGAATTATGATTCATTATATATATACCAATTATAAAAGGGTGAGAGAGAGAGAGTTTTAAAAAAAAACCCTAAAAAAACTTTGCTTGTGAGGTCTAGTAGCCGTCAAGCAAAGAATTCTCCAAAAAACATTTTTATAGATTTCTTCCGTTCATTGTTTAATTGGGTGGATTATGTAGAGGTTAGAATCATAAAAGGTTGCGGCTTGGTTCGATAGTAGATCAGAATTCTCATTACTGAGGCATCGCTACCTACTCAGATTGAAGTTTCGGTAATTTCGAAGCCATTATTTCACCCTGATTCATTCCTCGCACATGGATCCATGGGTTGGATTGCTAGAATTATTTTTTTATTAATTTTTGCTGTGCCATGGGGGTGCCAGCATTCCAACCCAAATTTTCACCAAAATTGAAGGATCTAGGGAGTTTTTCTATACCTTGTTCTGTTGGAAATCATTATGTAGGCAAAGCATTATACGACTTAGGTGCAAGTATAAATCTAATGCCTATGTCTATTTTTAGGAAGCTAGGAATAGGGAAGGCGGGACCTACAACTGTCACATTGTAATTAGCTAATTGTTCATATGCACATCCAGAAGGTAAAATCGAAGATGTGTTGGTAAGAGTTGCCAAATTTATTTTTCCAATAGATTTTATTATTCTAGAATGTGAGGTTGATAAAGAGGGACTAATCATACTTGGGAGACCTTTTCTAGCAACTGATAGAACATTATTTGATGTACAAAAGGTGAATTAACAATGAGAGTTAATGATTAGCAGATAACCTTTAATGTTTTTGATGATATGAAGTGTGCAGATACAAATAAAGAATGTGTTGAGATTGTTGACACAATAGTTCAGGAAAAATTTGTAGAATTTTATCACAATAATTATAATGATGATGCAGACTCATTTGAGTTAGTTGAAGCAGAAATGATTGAAGAGCTTGGTGAACTAATGGAAGCTAAACAAATTGAGAATGGATCAAGGAGAAGTTTTGAATTATTAAATTTATTGGACAACTCTTTTAAACCTTTTTGACCATCCATAGAAGATCTTCCTACGTTAGAATTGAAGCTTTTGTCAGTACATTTGAAGTATGGTTACTTAGGAGATAACAACACATTGCTAGTAGTTATCTTAGCGGCAGTGACACTAGATCAAGAGGCTCAATTAGTCCGTTAATCTGCATGCAGAAGATATTACTGGAGGATTGCCATGACAACTTCCTTCATATTGACATGTCCTTATGGAACATTTGCGTTCCGATGAATGCTGTTTGGATTATGCAATGCCTCTACAACATTTCAGTGTTGCATGATGGCAATATTTTCGGACATGGAGAAATTTTTAGAAGTTTTTATTGATGACTTCTTGGTGTTTGGTGATACTTTTGAAGACTGTTTAAAAAATCTGGAGTTAGTTCTTTGTCGATGTAAAGAAACCAACCTTATTTTCAATTGGGAGAAATTTCACTTCGTGGTCTGTGAAGGCATTGTTCTGGGACCTAAAATTTTGCAGCAAAGGATTATCGTCGACAAAGTAAAAATTGAGGTTATTGAGAAATTGCCACCACCCTCCATAGTTAAAGTTATTCACAGTTTTCTTGGCGATTCAGGATTCTATCAACGATTTATCAAATATTTTTTGAAAATATCCAAACCCCTATGTATATTGCTAGAACATAACAAATCTTTCAATTTTGATGAGCCCTGCTTACAAGCATTTGAGGAATTGAAAACCGGTTAGTCACAACACCAATAGTCATAGCACCAAATTGGACTTTACCTTTTGAAATTATGTGTGATGCTAGTGATTTTGCCATAGGAGCAGTACTTGGGCAAAGAAAGGACAATGTTTTTCATGCTGTCTATTATGCAAGTCATATGTTGACAGATTCATAGCTAAATTATATCACCACTGAGAAGGAGCTGTTAGTTGTGGTATTTTCTTTCGACAAATTTAGAGCTTATTTAGTGGGCACCAAAGTTACGGTTTATATGTATTACTCTACTATTAAGTACTTGGTGACCAAGAAAGACGTCAAGCCCAGATTAATTAGATGGATACTACTACAGGAATTTGATCTGGAAATTAGAGATAGGAAAGACACAAAAAATCAAGTGGCTGACCACTTGTTTCAAATTGAAGCAGGAAATGAAGACAATAATATTCAGTGCATTCAGGATGATTTCCCATGTGAGAAACTATTAGTTTGCATGGCATTATCGTGGTATGCCAATATTGTAAATTTTTTGGTTAGTGGAATGTTGCCACTTGAGCTCACCAATCAAGACGAAGGAAATTTATCCATGATGCTAAACAATATATTTGGGATGAGCCATTTTTATTCAAACATTGTGCAGACTAGATAATTCGGAAGTGTGCTCCAAATGACGAGATTCAAAGTATTTTATATCATTTTCATTCAGCATCGCATGGAAGACACTTTGAAGCCATGAGAACTGTTGCAAAAGTTCTCCAATATGGTTTTTATTGGCCAAACATGTTGAAAGATGCTCATGAACTTTTTCAAGCTTACGATCATTGTGAAAGAACTGGAAATCTATCGATAAGGTATGAAATGCCATTGCAAACTATTTTAGAAGTGAAACTATTTGACGTATGGGGAATTCATTTTATGGGTCCATTTCCACCTTCTTGGGGCAATGTATACATAGTTGTTGATTATGTCTCTAAATGGGTTAAGGTTGTTGCTATACCAACGAATAATGCCAAATCGGTACTGAAATTTCTACATAAGAATATTTTTACCAGGTTTGGTATCCCTTGTGCTCTGATTAGTGATGAAGGTTCACATTTTGACTCCAAATTAGTTGCTAATGCTCTGAACAGGTATGAAGTTAAACATAAAATTGCCATGGCATATCATCTTCAGACAAATGGTCAAGCAGAAGTCTCTAATATAGAGATTAAAAAATTCTGAAGAAGGCAGTCAATCCCACCCGTAAAGATTGGTCATCCAGATTAGATGAAGCTTTGTGGGTATATCAAACTGTATTCAAGACACCATTGGGGATGTCACCTTTCAAGCTTGTTTATGGGAAACCCTATCATTTGCTTGTTGAGCTTGAACATAAGACATATTGGGTAATTAAGAAGTTGAATATAGATTGGAGTGCTGTTGGTACTAACCACTTATTAGAGTTGAATGAGATGGAAGAATTCAGAGCACAAGCTTATGAGAATGCCAAGCTGTACAAAGAAAAGACCAAATGATGCCATGACAATAAGATTTTGCCACGACAATTTGTAGTTGGACAACAAGTCTTGTTATTGAATTCCAGGCATAAATTGTTTCTTCGCAAATTAAAATCTTATTGGTCTGGTCCATTCAAGATAGTGCATGTCTATCCTCATGGAGATGTAGAAGTCAAAGACGACAAGACTGGTTCTACTATCAAAGTCAATGGCCAAGGATTAAAGCATTATTTTGGAGCTCCTATAATTTGTGATAAAAATTCCATCACTTTTTGAACTGCTTAATATTTCTCCCCTGTATTATTTTATTCGTTTACTTTTTTTAATTTCTTTTTTTAGTTTATTCAATAAGTTTACTTAACTTTTATTTTCTTTTGTTGCAGGCACATTATGGCCCAGGTTTGTAGAAATCAGCTCATTTAATATATTAGTTAATTTTAGTTTAATAGTTTTTTCAATTACTTTTCTTTTTCCCATTCAATTTTTATTTTTTCTGTGTAAGGGTAAAATTTCATGTTAACCTTATCCCCCAAGTCATTGCTATATTTTCTCTCACGTTTTACCCTAGTCGATTCACTTCTTTTCTAACTTGCTTTCTGTTTCATCTCTCCACCCTTCTATATTTTTTACTTCATAAACTGTAAAGGTCTCACCATTCTTATTTTACAATTACTATTTTCTCTCAAATGGCTCACCAAGCACTATCTTCTTCCACCTCTATGCATCCACAGACATTCTTTAGCAAAATTGTTGAAGAAACAATTAACAAGAACATAACAAAATGACCTTTTTGCATGGAAAAAAGTTTCATTTTCCAAGATGTCCCCTGTATGGGCTATTCTGAAGCCATCTCATCTATCGTGGAGAAACATGGGTGGCAAATCTTGTGTCTCCACCTTGACGACGTCCTCACTAAGGTAGTTAAAGAATTTTATGCACATTTAACCTCTCCAGAAAATGCTTTCATCTATGTGCATGGTGTCTTGGTGTTATTCGATGAAGACTCAATAAATGAACAATATGGGTTACCTGAAGGCATTGACGAACACTCTGAATTTGTCAAGGCAATGACGATTGAAGGACTCAACCCAGTTTTGACAGATTTATGTGTAGAGGGAATGACATAGACAATTTCTCAAAATGATTGCTACACCATCGATTGTTTAACTTTGAAGCCTCAATGTTGGGTATGGTATCATTTCCTTAAATCTCATCTTAGCCCTTCTATACACAACTCTACTATTTCTAAGGAATGCATGTTGTTTCTACACTCGATTATGTCTGGAAGAAAGATAAATGTTGGAAAAATCATTTTTAGAGAAGTCCAACGCTTTGCACAAAAGAACATTGGTTCCGTAAACTTTTCGTCGCTTATTATGGCACTGTGTCAAAGAGTAAGGCTTCCTACTCAGGCAAATGAAGACAAAATCCCCAGTAAAGGAGCCATAACCAAAAAAATTACCTTGAGATTTTTAGGGGAGGAAATGCCAAAGCTTTCTAGCTCTGCATCTATAGGTTTTCCACCTATGACTGCTGATGCTACCCTATCAACATTTCACAGTGACTTTGAGTAGAAAGTGATTACTGCAGTTGAGATGTTGCAACAACAACTTTAGATGATGGAAAAATAACAACTAATGATAGTCATTGATCTTGGCCGAGCTCAAGAAGAAATGGCTCTATTTTGGGGATATGTTAGACGACAGGACAAAGCCATTAAGTAATCTCTTCGAAATAACTTTACCCGACCTATGCCTACATTCCTTGTTTTTCCTAAAGAATTGTTGTTGGAGTCAGAAGATCATGATGAAGATGGAAAAGAAGCTACTGCTGAGAAGAAGAACATAGAAAACAAGGGAGAGAAGAAGAAAATTGAATCCGTGCATATTGAATCTGATAAGGATGAAGCTGATATGACTCAAACTTCTACACATGCTACAACTACCACTACACCGAAATCCACTACCTCTATGACCGAGCAAGAGCATGTAATTCATCAACTGATTGATGATCTCACAAAACCATATATTGATGATGATGAAGAGGTGCCAATTAACTAGCTAAAAAGGAAGCGTTACAAGCAAGCTGCTAGGAAATCAGTTCGAGATGATGTTGGTGAAGTGGAAAGGAAGTAACGGTACAAACGCACTGCTAGAAAATCAACCCAACCTAATTAGAGTAACCCAAATTTCTTCCAAGCTTTTGTTTCTATTTTCATTTGCATCATTTTTCATTTTATAACATACGTTTTATGCGATCATATTTGGTTGTCATTGCATTTTTATATTTGTAGGTTGTTGTTTTTGCATTTTGAAATGTTCCATTGTTCATGCATTGAGGACAATGCATCCTTTAGGTTTAGGGGTGTGTTGTGTTGTAAATATAATATGCATTAGATATATGTTTTAATATTCATGCATTTTTTCATTCGTTTTGCCATTACATGCAAATGCCAAGTAACTGCTAGACTATAACAAGTATATTGTTATCTATGATATTTGATGTGGATAATAATTCTTCGACAAAATTAGAAAATTGTGATGGGTGAATAGGTATGTTTAGTTTAGGATAGTTGTGTGAAAATTGATTCCTAAAATTAGAATGCCCTATTATAATTGTAATTAGTCTATAGTAGGTTTCTTTTAATACATTTAGGAATTCTTAAACTTAAATTCAGTAAATCGACAGTGTGTAATAATGAATATCATGGAAAAATGATAAGAATCACTTCAATGTTTGAAAATGTTGAGTAGATTAGTAATACATTGTTTGCTCCATCGTATTATTGAACAGAAAAACAAGTTTAAGTAAGAGTGAGTAAGGAAACAGTTGAGGGACACTCCACTATAGTAATAGGCTGATTCACTAAGGAGGTAATTGTTTGCTCCATCCATCTTTTTAGTTAAAAGCTTTAGCTTCATGTGTTACATTCAAATTGTGGAATGATTTAATACCAAGCAATCTAGTGTATTCTCTATTGAGATTGTCAAGTAAAGAAACCATGTAACAAGATGAATTCCCTAGAAAAAAATAATATTTGTAATTAAAATTTTGAAATGACAGAATAAATAAGAATAGAGAAACTGAGTTTAGAAGAAAGAGAACCTAAGTGCATTAGGAGGTATTTACTACAGTCAGAATTGCATGAATATTTAGGAATTTTTATTTTTAGGTAACATTTTCTACACTCCATTTGCTAAACAAACCTACAAAACTTGAATCATTTTTTTATTTTAATAGAAGGCTACTGAGAATGAAGGTATAGAATATACGAAAAATGGTTTAGCAATATATATGGTAACTGTGTGTTATGGCAAATTCATGCATTCATGCATACTCATACATATTTTGCTTGAGGACAAGCAATAATTCAAGTTTGGAGGTGTGATAACTTTTTAAAAGAGTTATATTTCAGGCCTCTAGATTGAATTAATTGTTTGTAATTAATTGGTTACTGGGGAAGAAATGTGTTGGTTATTGTTGGCAGCAGGTGCAGGATGAAGAAGAAAAGAGATAAAGCAGAAAGAAAATGAAGGAAGTGAAATATTTCCATGGCAAAATGTTGGTTAGATTACCAACAAGAATGCCATTACAATTCCAGGAAGATGATGCGACACTCAGTCCATGTCACTCTTAGCCAGCTATACTTGTACCGGATAAACCACCCTGAAAAAGAGAAACCAAAAGATATGTGTTGAGAGGGAGGGACCTACCCTCTAAAGGAAGAAAGAGAAAAAAAAGAAGGGACAAAGATTTTAGGGACAGAGAAATTAGAAAGTAGTTTTTCTCTGCATTGAATTCTCGTGGAAAATTTGAGAGAAAAGTGATAAGAGGGTAGCAGATTACAGAGTAGAAAATCACAGACGCAAGGAAGAGGAAGAGAAATTTGTCCTGGGTTTTGCATCAAATTTCAGTATTAAAGTGAAAGCAGGAGTAGCGAGAGCTTCTTGTAGTTCTGCCTTTATTTTATGATTTGAACTTATTGATTTGTAAACTTGAATGATGATGTTGAATGATTTTATTTTGGATTTGAGTGTCTAATCCATGAGCTAAATCTCATTGGGTTGGAATTATTTGGGTGAGTTTTTATTATCTTTAATGCCCATGGCTTGATTTTGAGTAGATTATTGTTTCATTCAATTTGTGATTATTTTAAATGCATGCATGCAAGCTCTAGACATAGATGATTGTATGGTATGTTGTTAGATCTGATGTAATTTTGAAAAGATTAAATAAATTGGATTATTATCGATTAATACAAGTGAGTATTCGAAAGAATATTCGTAGCACTCTAGACATAGAAGTTGCGATCTGTATAGGGAAAGGAAGAACAATTTGGATATCATTCTTGAGTTCTGTAGACATACAAAAACTCAGAATGATAGCTTAAAGTCTGCCTTTCAAAAGAAGCAAACTGTAGTAGTAAATCCCAGAGCAGTAGAATGGTCAAGATTTTGCCATGACATTATTATGATATAAAAATAAAACATGAGTAATTCCTGTAACACTCCTAACCCGTCTCCATCACCAAATTAGGGTTATAGAGTATTTACGATCAATTGAAAAACATTTAACACCATAAAATTAAATAAATTAATCTTATTAAAAACCAATTAATTATAAGCATTTTGTCCCTAACTCGAAGCTTTGAGGCCCTAAAAATAGCTTAGAAACAATTCGGGACTAATTTGAAACAGCATAGAAGATTTGGGAAAAATTACAAAATTTAGAAATAGGGGTCACACAACTGTGTGGCCAAGCCGTGTAACAACTGAACAATGGACACACGACCATACCCAACCCGTTTATTCACCCGTGTAACTCACTGAGTAGGGTGACACGGTCGTGTCGCAGGCCATGTAACTCTCTAAATTGTCACACACGATCGTGTAACTCACTGACTTAAAATATTAGGATTTTACAAATGACACACGACCGTGTAGCCAGGCCGTGTGTGTCACACGTCCGTGTGACAGCCCCTGTCCAAGGCCGTGTGATCCAAAAATTGACCCTAAATTCAAGTCATTTCAAGGCCAAATCATACCTAACTAACCATTCCATTTGAGCACACATTGAAGGGATTTAAACATCATTCAAACACACCTAAACATGCCATTTCAAACATCCTAATTCATCTAGCCAATATGCCATTCAAAGGCACCACAATTGCATGAAAACATCATGAATCAAACCAAAGCAACATAGCTACTTTTCAAGCATAAAACCTAGTTCAATTATCTATCAAATCATATCACAAATGATCATCTCCAAGCCATAAAAAAAAAACCAAAAAACCTTGCATTTCAATTACCTAAATGTGGTCAAAATGACTTAACTTAACAAAGCATTACAAGTCCACTAAACCAAACATAAACATTGAGCATAAGCATACCAAAACATCCATTACACCTTCAAGCAACACCATTACAAAAGGTCTTGTACATGCTATTTATAACCACGGCCAAATGACTCAAAAACTATTGAAATGGTTGTTGGATAGTGTGATAGGTCTTCAACGAGCTTCCAACTGATCGAGCTTTTGATAATCTATAAAACAAAGGAAAGTAACTATGTAAGGAACTAGTGCTTAGTAAGCTGGTATAAACTCAAACAAAAATTACCATTTCATTAGTTTAATCTATAGAATAAGCACACTATCATAACCAAGACCATAACATTAGCACAAGCCTATACAGGCACCATCAAAAACACAAGTTAGTATGTTTATCCGTGATACAAATGTATTCAATCATACAGTAAGTTTCACATATACATCATTTAATTCATCAATTTTTTCATATATCATGAACCATTTCATTTGTATACTCACCATTTCCTTTTCTTTTCTTACCCATTGAACCATCTATAATTGCATCAGATACTTGGGAGTATTTATGTAACAACCCATTTTCAGTAATATCAGAACAATGGTTTCGAGACCACAAATCTGATTAGTGAATTATTATATTATTATTATTTTAATGTCTATGGGATTATAGTAAGATCGTATTAAAATTTCGTTAATAAATTTTGAAGTTCATATAGCTTATTAAGTAAAAAGGATTAAATCATAAAGAGGGTAAAAGTTGAGTTCTATTAGCTAAAGGGGCTAAAAGACTATGGAAAAGAAATCTAATGGACTTAAAATAGTAATTGTACCATTCATAATGTTAGTGGACAAAGATAGGCATGAGTTTGATGTTTTGTTTAATTAATATAAACAAGGTTAAAATGGTAAGTTAACAAATAAAATCTTCAATTAAACTAAGTAAAAGATGGTATCATCTTCCTAAAATAAATTCATCACCGAAAACTAAAGGAGGATAGCCATTTTTGAGTTTTAAGTTTCGGCTAGAACTATAACCTTGCATGTAAGTGATTTTTCTACCCGTTTTTAATGATTTTTTTTATGTTTTTGAGATCTTTTTAGCTTAATCTAGCTAGCCCAAGAATTAATTTGCAAAACTGTTAAAGGTTGAGGGACTTGCCATGAATGTTATTGAATGAGTTTTGATGTTAAATGATAGATTATGAATCTTTGTTGAAAAATAAACAATTTTTGTAAAGTGATTTTTGATGAAATTTGGAACTAGGGAGTAAATTATTAAATGTATAAATTCTAGGGTTGTAATGTGAAATGATGATAATCATGGGCTGGTTCAAGGTCCCTTGCATATTTGCTTAACATGGATTAATATTAAAATGGTTAGATTTGAAGTTGTAAGCATAAGGACTAAATTGTGAAAAAGTTAAAATATTAGGGGCAAAATGGTAATTTTAAATAATGATGAAATGTGGATTAAATTGAATACTATCATGTTAAATGGATTGAAATTGTCTATTTAGATCAAGATAAACCACGTACGAACCTAGATCGAGGCAAAGTAAAAGCTTCGGAATAGCTCGATTTAACTTCTACGCCCCAAATAGTCCAGGTAAGTTCGTATGAACTATTGTTATGTTCATGTTATTTAAATTGTGTGTTATTATGTTATATATAATGTAATTGAATGATTGATAGCACTAGAAAGAACATAGGTTTTCCCTCTTACTTATTGGTTAAATTGTTCCCATTTAGTTATCCTTAAGATATATTTTAGCATTTTCAGTTTAGTAAATTGCATTTTATAACTCAGTGAATCCTAGCCTATTTTATCCTTATTTTTCTATCTTATTGCATTAATGTCGCTACATGAGTTAATTCCAGATTGCGTCCAGAATTGTCGCCTCACCTGACAGTTGTCCAGATAAGAACTAAAATTGCGTGAGCTATCTAGTCTGGTACAAACGACCTGTACATACAAAGACAAAATAATTTTGAGGAAAGGACACCTGTACTGTTGGAGAAGGACATAAAAGATGGACGTGAGAAGAAAAGTAAAGCTTGTGGCCATGGCAACTTAAGCCTCTCACAGGTAAGCCAACGTGAAAACCAAATGCAGACTAGCTTCTGATGAGGAGACCTAAGTGCGAGACAAAATGGAATAGAGAGATTCAGTCAAGTTGTCTAGGAATAGAATTCTTCATTCTATTCTTTCTTATTTCTTTCTAAATGCTGGTGATTACTCTCTGTTTTCTATTTGTATGGAAGTACACATGAATTCTTGGTTAAATTTTATCTTATTCAATCTTGCTTTTATTGTTTAATCTTGGGGTTTGCATGTTTTTTAACACGAAAGTGTTATTGCAGTCATTGACACTAGAAAGTGCAGTGACAGTTTGAGCCAACAAGCATTTCAATGGAAGTTGAGTGAGGATTAGAGGAATTTAGTCCACTTGTTCTTAAGAGTGTCATGTTGCCATCATCTAAAGGGGGTTAACGTGCATGTTTAAGTCTCAGATTAAATAGAAGAGTGATGCTGGGTAAGATATACATTGAATTTTATTGCCTCGACAGTCACCTATCCTTTTATAGCTTGTGAGCACTTAGTATTCTGCTGAAGATTCATGTTGGGGATCCCAGTTTATCATTATCATATTTTATTTTATTATTTTCAAGTTATTGCATCGACAACTATTCTCACATTTTATCTCGTTTCTATCTAGTTATTGCACCGACATTAATAGACAAAAGACTGCCATCCATGTGGGATTGATATCCGATAGACTCACATCTGTCTACTATACTTGCATCGACAGTGTACGCTTGCACATTATTAATGTGTCATTAAGTAGTCGATCAAGTTTTTAGCGTCGTTGCCAGGGATCGAACCCGAGTCGCCTGCGTGACAGGCAGGAACATCGTCAATGTTCATGTTATTTAAATTGTGTGTTATTTTGTGATATATAATGTAATTGAATGATGTATAAACAAATCAATGCTATGACGGTTATCGAGTCCTGGTTGAACCTTAGGAATTCGATGGATACAAATGACATGTCATTAGGGATTTCATGTTTCAGGTGCTGGTCTGGACTGTCCTACCGATGGTTAAGGTCCTACATTTGTTGTGGATATTTACAAATGTGCTAACTTGTATATTGATGGTGATATTTAGGCTTGTACCAAGCTCATGGTTTGGATTTTAATGTACTATTTCTTTATATTATGTAAATGAAATGGCAAGTTATGTTCTTTTTCTATGAACTTACTAAGCATCAATTACTTAAGTAGTTTTTTTCCTATGTTTCCTTTTATTTTATCGAAAGCTCATTCGGTTTGGAAGCTCGTCGGAGATCTATCACACTATCTAGCATAAATATCGGTATTTTTTTGAATGTTTTGGCCAAGGTTATAGTGGCATGTATAGGATTAATTGTAATGGCGTTTAGTTGAATTTTTAGTTGGTGAATTGGCATGTATAAGTTGTGTAAGTTAACTTTGTTGGTACCATTTGATTCCTTGCTATATTGTGTCATTTTGGCTATCTTATGATGCATGTTTTAAGTGGCTCATATGATATGTTTTGAATTGGTATGATTATGGTCAAGTTATGAAATGTTTTGGAAAGTATTGAACTAGAATTTGATGTTTGAAATTTGGTAAAATTGACATGTTTAGGTAAATGTTGATGAATGCATTTGAGGTGCCTTTGAATGAAATATTGGTTAGTTAAATTAGGATTCTTGAAATGGCAATTATATGTATGTTTTGATAGGGTTTTAGTGCCTTGAATATGTGTGCAAAAGACCTAAATGTTTATGCATGAAATGGTATTAGAAATGGATTGATTTTAGGCAAATTTGGGTCTACACTACCTGAGACACGAGCCTATGACTCAACCGTGTCAGGCACACGGCCTGTCGACATAGCCGTGTGTCATCTGGGAGTTCCTTTGTATGCAAGTCAGTGAGTTACACGACCTAGCACATGACCTGGCACACAGGCGTGTGCGGCAACTTAGAGAGTTACATGGCGTGGCACATGGGTGCGTGACACGACCCTGTGACCCTACTCAGAGAGTTACATGGGTGAGGACATGGGTTGGGACATGACCGTGTGTCCCTAGTTCAAAGGGGCTAAAAGAGTATGGAAAGGAAATCTAATAGACTTAAATGGTAATTGTACCAATCATAATGTTAGTGGACAAAGATGGGCATGAGTTTGATGTTTTGTTTAATTAATAAACAAGGTTAAAATGGTAACTTAATAAATAAAATCTTAAATTAAACTAAGTAAAAGATGGTATCATCTTCCCAAAACAAATTCATCATCGAAAATTGAAGGAGGATAGCCATTTTTGAGCTTTAAGTTTTGGCTAGCACTATAACCTTGCATGTAAGTGATTTTTTACCCGTTTTTAATCATTTTTATGTTTTTGAGATTGTTTTAGCTTAATCTAGCTAGCCCAGGGATTATATTGCAAAATTGTTAAAGGTTGAGGGACTTTCCATTAATGTTCTTGAATGAGTTTTGATGTTAAATGATAGATTATGAATCTTTGTTGAAAAATAAACAAGTTTTGTAAAGCGATTTTTGATGAAATTTGAAATTAGGGACTAAATTATTAAAGGTATAAATTTTAGGGTTTTAATGTGAATTGATGATAATCATGGGTTGTTTCAAGGTCCCTTGCATTTTTTTTAACATGGATTGAGATTAAAATTGTTAGATTTTAAGTTATAAGCTTAAGGACTAAATTGTGAAAAGTTAAAACATTAGGGGCAAAATGGTAATTTTACATAACAATGAAATGTGGATTAAATTGAATGATATAAGTATTAAATGGATTGAAATTGTCTATTTAGATCAAGATAAACCACATACAGACCTAAATCGAGGCAAAGAAAAAGCTTCAGAATAGCTTCATTTAACTTATACGCCCTTAATAGTCGAGGTAAGTTCGTATGAACAGTTATGTTCATGTTATTTAAATTGTGTGTTATATGTTATTTATAATGAAATTGAACGATGCATAAACAAATCAGTGTTATGACAATATCGACTTCCGGTTGAACCTTAGGAATTTGTAGGGTACAAATGAGATGTCATTAGGGATTTCATGTTTCGGGTATTTGTCAAGAATGTCCTACCAATGGCTAAGGTCCTACATTTGTTGGGGATTCTCCACAGCTTGTGTAAGTAGCATCGTGTAGCTTATATTTCGACCCACAGCTCGTGTGAGCAGACCCATTTCATAGTTTGTGTGAGCAATGATGTAAAAGAAATGTTACAGTTATATGTAAAGGCGCACTTTGTGTGAGCTTTCTCGAGTATCTGAAGAAACTCAATATGGTTCAACTAGCAAGAAAAGGTATTGAAACGGTAAGTTCTCTAATGGAATTATGCATAAGCTTATGGGAAGAATGCATGAATCAAATGATGCATTTCATATGGAAAATGACTTATCATATGGTTTGTTCAATTAAGTTATGTATAAATGTGCTAACTTGTATATTGATGGTGATGTTTAGGCTTGTACCAAGCTTATGGTTTGGATTTTAATGTACTATTGCTTTATATTATGTAAATGAAATGGTAGGTTATGTTCTTTTTCTACGAACTTACTAAGCATCAATTGCTTACGTAGTTTCTTTCCTATATTTCTTTTTAGTTTATTGGAAGCTCATTAGGTTTGGAAGCTCGTTGGAGATCTATCACACTATCTAGTATAAATACCGGTAGTCTTTGAATGTTTTGGCCAAGGTTATAATGACATTTATAGGATGAATTGTAATGGCATTTGGTTGAATGTTTAGTTGGTGAATTGGCATGTATAAGTTGTGTAAATTAACTTTGTTGGTACCGTTAGATGGCTCGCTATATTATGTCATTTTGGCTATCATATGATGCATATTTTGAGTGGCTCATATGGTATGATTATGGTCAAGTTATGGCATGTTTTGGAAAGTATTGAACTAGAATTTGATGTTTGAAATTTGGTAACTTTGACATGTTTAGGTAAATGTTGATGAATGCATTTGAGGTGCCTTTGAATGGCATATTGATTAGTTGAATTAGGATTCTTGAAATGGCAATTATATTTATCTTTTGATAGGGTTTTGGTGCATTGAATATGTGTACAAAAGACCTGAATGTTTATGCATGAAATGGTATTAGAAATGACTTGATTTTGGCAAATTTGGGTCTACATTGCCTGAGACACACGCGTGTGACTTAGCCGTGGTCATCTGAGAGTTCTTTTGCGTGGAAGTCAGTGAGTTACACGATCTAGCACATGGCTTGACACACGGGCGTGTAGGGCAACTCAGATAGTTACACGGCCTGGCACAAGAGCGTGTGTCCCTAGTTACACGGGTGAGGACATGGGCTGGGACACGATTGTTTGTCCCTAGTTTGAAGGTTACACGGGGTGTGTGTCTCAACCGTGTGAGACATACGGCTTGGCCACACGACTGTGTGAAACCTGTTTCCAAAATTTTGTGATATTTGCTAGACTTTTCAAATGATTACAAATGGGTCCCGATTTATTTTTATGGTATTTTTAGTGTCTTGAGGGCTTGATTTAGGGACGGTGTGTATGTATCTGATTAGTTTATGAATTGTTTATGTTATTGAATGAAGTTAACTTTAAATGTTTTCAATTGTATGGTAATGCTCGTAACCCTAATCTGGCCACGAATACAGGTTAGGGGTGTTACAACTCACACACATAGTGTGCCTTTCCATATAACAATAACCTTTCATTGTCAATAAAAGTCACACGAGCTGTGGGTCGGAATGTTAGCTACACAGTGCTGCTCACACAAGCTGTTGAGAATCCGTAACAAATGCAGGACCTCAGCCATCAGTAAAACATTAATGATCAATACTCAAAACATGAAATACCTAATGACAGGTCATTCATATCCTAAGAATTCTTAAGGTTCAAACGGGATTTGTTATCCATCAATTACTCACACATCAATATATATACAATTACACGTCTGTTATATTAACGCAACATAACAAATAATCAATTTAGCTAACATTAATACAATCATAATTCCTACGAACTTACCTCGATAACTAAGGTCATAGAAGTAGAATCCGAAACTAATCCAAAGCTATAGAATTTTCTCGATTTAAGTCTAGATGTTGTTTATCTTGATCTAAATAGATAATTTTATTCAATTAAGTACTTCTATTATTCAATTTAATCCATAATTCATATTTATGTAAAATTATGAAATTACCTCTAACATTTTAGCTTTTCACAATTTAGTCATTAAGCTCATAGTTTGAAATTTAACCATTTTAATCCTCAATAAAAGCTAGCCGAATTTCATAGGGACTCATACCAACCCACTTAAATCATTATTTCATAAATTTACCATGAAATCTTACTATTTTCATAAATAAATTCCTAAATGCAATTTCATAAAAAATTACTTAACAAAACTTGTTTATTTTACAACCAAGATTAATAATCTATCAAATAACTTCAAAACCTATTCAAAAACAACCATGACAAGTCCCTCAACCTTTAACAATTTTGCAAATTAACCCTTGGGCTAGCTAGACTGTGCTAAAACGAACTCAAAAACATAAAAAATTATTAAAAACGGGATCGAAATCACATACCATGCAAGCAACTATGTTGACCGAATCTTAAAACCTTAAAAATGGTTATTTCCTTCTTCAATTTTTGGTAGAGAGACTAAGTGAGGAAGATGATATCAACCTTTTTATGTTAGTTTAAGTTTATTTATTAATTTACCATTTTAACCTTGGTTATTAACTTAAAAATTAACAAAATCTTACCCATAAATGTCCACTAACATTAAGAATGGTATAATTAATATCTAGATCCTTTATATTTCCTTTCCATAGCCATTTATTCCTTTTAACTAATAGATCTCAACTTTTACATCTTTTGCAATTTAATCCTTTTTACTTAATTAACTAATTAAACTTCAAAATTTCTTAACGAAACTTTAATACGACCTTAATATAATATTGTAGGAACTAAATAAATATTAAAATAATAACTCACTAGTTGGAATTGTGGTCCTAAAACCACTATTTTCGGCACCACTGAAAATAGACTGTTACAACTCTTCCCCCTAAATGAACTTTGTGCCCGAAAATCTTACTAGAAAATAGGTTCGGGTATTACACTTTCATAGCTTCTTTCGGTTCCCAAGTAGCTTCCTCGACTCCATGATGTTGCCAAAGAACCTTAACTAAAGTTATACATTTATTCCTTAACTCTTTAACTTCCCGAGCTAAATTTCTTATTGGTTCTTCACTATATGGCATATTTGGCTGAATCTCAACATCAACAGGTGAAATTACATGTGAATGGTCTAATCGATTCTTCCGTAACATTGATACATGAAATACATTATGTATTTTCTCTAACTCTAATGGTAAAGCCAAACACAATAATCCATTGGCCCAATCCTTTGATGAACTCATACGGCTTGAAGAATCGTGGACCAAGCTGTCCTTTTCGGCCAAAACAGAGAACTTTTCTCCAAAGAGATACTTTTAAAAACACTCTATCGCCAACTTGAAATTCAATTCTTTTCTTTTCAAATATGCATATGATTTCTGACGATTAGAAGCAGCTTTCAAACTATCACGTATTATTTTGACATTTTCTTCGGTTTCTCGAATCAAATCAACACCGAATAGCTTTTTCTCACTCAATTTAGTCTAGTATAATGGAGTTCGACATTTACAACCAAACAAAGCTTCATACGGTGCCATTTTAATACTCACCTGATAACTATTATTATAGGAAAATTCAACCAACGGGAGAAATTTCTTTTAGCTACCCTCGAACTCTAAAACACAAAGATAGGGCATATCTTCGAGTACCTATATCACTCGCTCAGACTAACCATCGGTCTGTGGATGAAATGCTGTACTGATATGCAGTCGAGTACCTAGAGCTTCATGTAATTTACTCCAAAATCGAGAAGTGAACCATGGATCTCTATCAGAGATAATAGACACCGGTACACCATTGTAAACGGAAAAATATATAGGATTTTTCCTATATAATTCATCACCTTTTTATTTAAAATTGTTGTTAAAACCAAGCAATTGTTTAATAAATTAATGAAATATGTGAAAATATGAAATTAGGACATAGAAATTATTAAAATGTGATTTTATGTTTTATTATATAGTTTTCAAGCATAAAATGACTTATTTTATATTAATTTAAGCATATTATATTTTTAAGCTATGAAGTGGGCCATGCATGCTTAAATTAAATAATAAAATATAATTTTATATTTAAATAATTCATTTGAAATATTTCATTAATAGAAATTAATTTATTGGTTCTCTAAACTATCTGCTATTTTTGACAGGTCTAAGGACTTTCTTCTAATTGCAAAACCATCCAACTGGGGACCAAGTAAACCCAATTTTCGGCTGCACATGGCTGATTATAAACCAAATTTTGATTTAATTATACAAGGTCCTCGAAGAATTGGAGAAATTAGAGATTTACCTGAAGATTTGCACTTGACCAAGTCTCAGTCCTGAATTGTTGTGGCATCAAACTGACCAAAAATCAAGGAAAAATCAGCTTGATTTAATTGATGTATGGCCAACCAACCATGGGAGATTCTTCAAAGGATGAACACCCCTATTTTTAGTAAACTATCCCCCTCTCCTCACCTATAAATAAAACCCTCTCATTCATTCATCCATCATCCCTCACTTCTCATCATTCTCTCCTCTCTCAATTCTCTCAACTCTCTTAGCTCTCACGCCTATCACCGTCCTTGCATAAAGGATTTCAACAAATTAGCCTCTTAAAGAGCCTTTGGTCGGCCACCTTGGAGAGCCATCAGCATAGAAGCAAAGTAAAGGAGCAAAGGAGCCTTGTCAGTCAGAGTCTTGGGTGACAGCCACTCTAAATTAGGTTTAATCTTTCTCTTCTTTAATTTAATTTAAAGATGTTTTCTATGAGTTCTTTGTTCTTGTTTACAACAATGATAGCTTAATTTTATTTAAGCTAGGATGATTATTTTAATTAAATAATATTTATTTGATTCATGTTTATAATGATTGTGCCTCAATCGATCATGTTTTCAATTAAAATCAAGTTTGTATTTCGTTCATACGTGATTGAAATGCACCTGAATTAGCTGAGCGATCCTAACCAGACAATGGCTAATGGAGGCATAATTGAAATGTACATGCTCAATTTAGATCCTAACCCGATTAAATTGTAGGTTGCATAACAACCCTAACCAGGCTCTGTTATCTGCATAGTTTTTAGATTTGTGTGATTAAATTGTTTCAAACCTAACACGTCTCTGTTACCTCACACGAATGCTAAGAAACCCTTAGTAAATAAGGATCAGTAAAATGCTTATTTACTAAGTAAAGGATTCCAAAAGGACTAATTTGGTTTCCAAACTCATGAAAGATCGAGTTGCCATAGAATGATTTTCCGAATATTATTAAGTATGATGATAATAAATTAAGTTTGATTAAAGGAATTGTCCTAGTATTTTTATGTTATAATTGTTGCAAATTGTGTTTAATTTTGCTAAAATCTACTTCATTCATATAATCTGCGTACTTAGGAAAACATACATTAGGGATCATTGCATTTAATTTAATTTAGACACCACTTCTCAACTGTATTGTGTTTTTCTTTTTCAAATTGTAATTATAATTTTACAAGTTAGGTGGCTTAGCCCAAGCACAATTCCTATGGAAACGATAACTCGATACTTACTTATTACTTGATAATGACTGTGTACACTTGCACAAACCCGAGCGTTAAAAGTTTTTGGCACCGTTGCCAGGGATTGTCAACTATTTCCAGAGTCATTTTTTTCATGAAATTATTTATTTTCAATTTGATTTATTTCTAACATCACTAACTTATTCTTTTTAATTTTGTGATTTTCTTCTCAGGTGTTTATGAGCATAGATCGAATTATCGATTTACTCCCTGTAGACCCTAAAATTGAGCGAACTTTCAGACAAGGAAGACGTGAATGAACAACTCAAAGACAAGTCGAGATGGACCTTGGAAGTTAGAACCAAGACCAAGGTAATGAAGCCGATTATGTACGAAATCCTATCCTCATTGCGGATGATAGGTATCGATGTATCAGACAATATGTTGTGCCACTTTTCAGTGAGTTAAACCCAAGAATTAGAAGGTCAGATATTGAGGCAACCCAGTTTGAATTGAAACTAGTGATGTTTCAAATGCTACAAACAGTAGGCCAATTTAGTGGTATACCCACGGAAGATCCACATCTCCACCTTCGATTATTTATAGAGGTGAGTGATTCATTCAAGATAGCCAGTGTGACTGAAGATGCACTGAGGTTGAAGTTGTTTTCGTACTCGTTGCAAGATCGAGCACGAGCATGGCTCAATTCATTGTCACCAAGTTCCACATCTACATGGCAAGAATTAGCAGAGAGAATTTTGGTTAAGTATTTCCCACCTAGAAAAAATGCTAAGTTTAGGAATGAGATCACAACTTTCCAGCAACTAGATGACGAGTCTTTGTGTGAGGCTTGAGAGCGATTCAAGGAGTTACTTCGTAAGTGTCATCATCATGGGATTCTTCATTGTATCCAGTTGGAGACATTCTATAATGGTATCAATGCACATACAAGATTGATGGTAGATGTTTCTGTGAATGGTGCAATTTTGTCTAAGTCTTATAATGAGGATTATGAGATCATTGAGAGGATCCTGAGTAACTACTATCAATGGCCAACAAATCAAATAACTTTAGGAAGACGAGTAGCCAGAGTCCATGAAGTTGACTCTCTCACTTCGTTATCGGCTCAGGTATCATCTATTTCCTCTATGTTAAAACAGTTAACCGCTAATAGTACTAATAATTTTGTAGCTCAGCCACCAAGTCCGTTTGAAGTAGTTTCCTGTGTGTACTATGAGGAAGGTCATTCTTTTGATAATTGTCCATCAAATCTTGAGTCAGAGTACTATGTGGGGAACCAATATCAAAATAGGAGTGGACAAGGACCATAGTCCAACTTATACAATCCTTCATGGCGTAATCATCCTAACTTTTCTTGGAGTAACCAAGGAAATAGACCAAACAACAACTCATTGCAGCAAAGACCCAACCAGTCTCAAGGGTTTAATCAGCAAGCTCCAAAACAACCTCAAACTGAGGCATCAAACAGTTTGGAGAACTTGTTGAAAGCGTACATGGTAAAGAATGACGCTATGATCCAAAGGCAAGCAGCAACACTGAAAAATTTGGAAAACCAAATGGGTCAGTTAGCTACGGAGCTTCGTAATAGACCACAAGGAACCTTGCCGAGTGATACTAAGAATCCAAGAAATTTGAGTAAAGAACGTATCAAGGCAGTGGCATTGTGAAGTGGAGAGACTCTGGAACCCCGATTGATTGATGTTGATGATGAGCATGTTGAAAAGGAGGAAAGTCAACCAACTGTTGAAGTTCTTACACCAACGGAATCAGAATCTGCAAAGTCTGACAAGGTAAACCTTGGCCTAGTGAATTTAGATATTTTAACAACTTTTTAGGATGCAGATTTACCTACTCAGAAAAGTTGTTCGGTTCAACCGAAAGTTCCATCACCTTCATATCCGTAAAGATTGCAGCAACACAAGTAGAAATAAGAGGTGCAATTCAAGAAGTTTTTGGATGTTCTGAAGCAGTTACACATCAATATTCCGTTGGTGGAGGCTTTAGAACAAATGCCAAATTATGTGAAGTTTATGAAGGATATACTGTCTAAGAAAAAACGGCTGAGCGAGTATGAGACTGTTGCTTTGACAAAAGAGTGCAATGCGTTCCTACAGAACAAACTGCCATCGAAATTGAAAGACCCAGGAAGCCTTTCTATACCCTGTAACATTGGTGAATCTTACTGCGGTAAAGCTTTGTGTGACTTAGGAGCGAGTATCAACTTAATGCCTAAGCTTTGTATGACTTTGTGTGGCCTAGTTGCTATTCTAAAGAAATTTAAGAAAGCAATTGGTTGGACCATAGCTGATATTTGAGGTATAAGCCCTTCATTTTACATGCCCAAAATTATTTTAGAAGAAAGTGAAAGAGCTCGAATTAATAGGCAAATGAGGCTCAATCCTATTAAGAAAGAAGTTGTGAAAAAAGAAGTGATCAAATGGTTAGATGCAGGAATCATCTATCCTATTTCAGATAGTTCGTGGGTAAGTCCGGTGCAGTGTGTAGAAAGGTGGAATCACGATTGTTGAAAATGAACGTAATGAGATAATTCCAATGAGAACTATTACCGGTTGGAGAATTTGTATTGATTAAAGAAAACTGAACAAAGTCGCTCGAAAGGACCATTTTCTGTTGCCTTTTATGGACTAGATGTTAGATCGAGTGGAAGGTAATGAATTCTATTATTTTTTAGATGGCTATTCAGGATATAACCAAATAGTTGTAGCCCTAGAGGACTAACATAAAACAACCTTTACTTTTCCATATGGTACGTTTGCTTCTAGTCAAATGCCTTTTGGTTTATGCAATGCACCTGCAACTTTTCAACGGTGCATGGATGATTTTTCATGGATGATTTTTAATGGGCAATATTTACTGATACGGTCAAAAATTTTGTTGAGGTTTTCATGGATGATTTTTCTATTTTTGGTAACATTTACGATATCTGTTTGAGTAATTTGGCTAAGGTACTAAACAGATGCGAAGAGACGAATCTTGTCCTTAATTAGGAAATATGCTATTTTATGGTCAATGAAGGAATTGTCTTAGGTCATAAGATCTCAAAGAAAGGAATTGAAGTCGATAAAGTGAAGGTGGACGTAATTGAAAGATTACTGGCCCCAAATAATGCGAAAGGAGTCAGAAGTTTCTTAGGCTATGCCGATTTTTATCGAAGGTTTATCAAGGATTTCTCAAAAATTTCTAAGCCGCTGTGTTTGTTGTTAGAGAATGATACACTGTTCAAATTCAACAAAGCCTGTTTGGAAGCTTTTGAAGATCTAAAGAATTGGTTAATTACAGCCGCAATAATCGTTAGACCTAATTGGAACTCACCTTTTGAGTTGATGTGCGATGCAAGTGATTATGCTGTAGGAGCTGTGTTGGGTCAAAGAAAAAATAAAGTATTCCACCCCATTTACTATACAAGTAGAACCTTGATGGGAGCCCAACTTAATTATATGGTAACTGAAAAGGAACTATTTGCTATAGTTTCTGCTTTTGCCAAATTTCATTCATATCTTATAGGTACCAAAGTTACAGTATTTACTAACCATGTGGCCATTAAATACTTGCTCACGAAGAAAGAAGCAAAACCAAGGCTAATTCGTTGGAAACTTTTACTCCAAGAATTTGACCTTGAGATCCAAGGCAGAAAAGGTGTTGAAAATCAAGTAGCTGATCATCTGTCGAGGTTGGAGCAAGATAAGGTAACCCAGTTTGGTGTGCCTATCAATGAGAATTTCCCAGATGAGCACTTATTTAAGGTAAGTCGCATTAATGAAATACCCTGGTTTGCTGATTTTACCAATTATCTTGCATGTGGAATAATTCCTCGAGAAATGACATACCAACAAAGGAAGAAATTCCTTCATGATAGTCGGTATTATTTTTGGGAGGATCTATTTTTATTTAAACAGCGTGTAGATAATATAATCCGAAAGTGTGTAGCTGAAAGTGAGATTGCCGAGATCTTATATCATTGCCATTCATCTCCAAGTGGGGGACATTTTGGTGGTTCACGTACTGCAACAAAGATTTTGCAAGTAGGTTTCTTTTGGCCTACACTATTTAAAGATGCTTATGCTTATGTGAAGAACTACGATAAATGCCAAAGGACTGGAAATTTATCAAGGAGGAATAAGATGCCCTTGACAAACATTTTGGAGATTGAATTGTTCGACGTATGGGGCATTGACTTCTTAGGCCTGTTTCCTTCTTCATATGGGAACAAATACACATTAGTTGTTGTGGACTATGTATCCAAGTGGGTTGAAGCTGAAGCATACCCTACAAATGATGCTAAGGTAGTCACACGATTCCTACATAAGCATGTATTTACACGATTTGGGACACCAATATTATTATTAGTGATGAAGGTTATCACTTTGTAAACAAGTGGCTTTAGTGGTTGCTTGAAAAATATGATGTGAAGCACAAGATTGCTACTGCCTATCACCCCCAATCTAATGGACAAGTTGAAAGAGTGAACCGTGAAATCAAAGGTATCCTTGAAAAGGTAGTACACCCTAATAGAAAAGATTGGTCTCGAAGGCTCGATGATGCATTATGGGCTTATTGAACAACATTTAAGACTCCGTTAGGAATGACTCCTTATCGGTTAGTCTTTGGAAAGACATGTCATTTGCCATTAGAATTGGAGAATAAAGCTCACTGGGCTTTGAAGCAGTTGAACTTTAATCTTAAGCAAGTCGGTGAGAGAAAGATATTACAACTTGATGAGTTGGAAGAGCTGAGGTTGTTTTCCTATAAGAATGCCAAAATGTGTCAAGAAAGATCAAAGAGATGACATGATAGTCATATACAACCTCGTGAGTTTAAAGAAGGTTAGAAGGTGTTGTTGTTTAATTTAAGGCTGAAGTTATTTCCTGGGAAGCTGAAATCCCGATGGAAAGGACCTTATACCATTGACCAAGTTTATTCTTATGGAGCTATTGAATTGTACGACAATTACAGAGGTACGTTTAAAGTCAATTGTCAACGTCTCAAACACTACTGGGATGGTGAAGTTGAGCAAGTTGAATCCTCGTTCAAATTAACAGACCTTCGATTTTTCATAAACTTGTCTTGAAAATAAATAAATAATTAGAATTTATTTTCTTAATTAAGTACATTTAATTAATTCTGTCTTAGGAGATTGGAACTTAAGCGGGACGGTTGTGACCCCTCCAACCATTCCTGGAAATTAATTTAATGTAATTTGTTAAGAAGAAATTTTCTAATTAAGTTTTAAAATGGTGTTTCTAATTTAATTTATTTTGTTTAATTTCAAATTTTTATGTTAATAAAGGGGGTCAAGTTTGGCCCAAGTACTAATCAGTTTTCTTTGAAGATAGAGTCTGAGTTTCAGGCCCAAGTCAGCAAAAAGGAGGAAAAAATTTTACCCTTGCCGTCACACCCATTACTTGCTGCCTAAGTAACTTTAATGTAGCTAAATTTTTGCTACATATTGCCCTAATTTTTCCCTATATAAACCCCTCTTCATTGTACTAATTTTCATATCCCTCAAAGCAATATGCTTACACCCTAAAATATTTTAAAATCTCTCTTTTTGTGCCGCAAGCCTCAAATCCCGAAAGAAATCCCTAGCCTCTTTCTTTTCTTTTGCTGAAACTAATTAGTGCCGCCGCAAGAGAATCGCCAGAGCATCGACGCCACCGCTGCACTCTACCATTGCTACCACACATTGCCTCTGCCGCTGCAACTCTTTCGCTATCGCAAGGTTTGCTGAAGCAAGTTCCACCCTTTTTTCCTAATTTCTCTTCTGCCTCTGCAGGAAGAAACTTTGCCAAATTTTCGGGAAAATACCATGTCTCGCAAGAGAACTAGATCGTCAAAGACTACTCCTGAAAATCCGATTTTAATTGATGAAGAAGTGAAAGAGCGATTTGATTCAATTTTCAAGCATCAACCTATGATGCTGAAAAAATGTTTTAACCTGAAGAGCAATGATGTGATGGTTGTCCGTGTGACAATTAGAAAGGTAATCAATGCTCTCATGTGGGAACGATTTTGTGATGCTCGTTCACTCCCCGATGATGAATTAGTTCGAGAATTATATGCTAGTATGACTACACAAGATGCTACTAAAGTCATCGTTCGAAAGAAAAAGGTACCTCTTCTAAATCCATCAATGATTTGTTTAATTTACCTGATGCTGAGGAAGATGAGTACTACCCAATGATGAATAATTTAACAATATCTTGAGATCAGGCATGCATGAAGGTTTATATTTTTAGAATTGACTTAGTAACTTTCTTGAGGCGAAATCCTAGGGGACATAAAAATCTAAAATAATATAGGCACTATTTTTCTTTGGATCGTTTGATCCTTTTCAAGCCCACCTTACTATATTAGACCCTTGAAACCAAAATTTTGAGCTTTAAGGCCTGTGTTTGCAATGAACCTACATTATAAGCCAATTACCATTTTTTAAAAAAGTTCGCTTTGTTTTCAAAAAGGAAAAAAATGTATGAGCTTGAGTTCAAAATAAGTTTGGGGGTGTTCTAAAGGTTCACTTGATGAAAAAGGTTGAATTTCAAGAAATCCAAGACAAAGTTAAAGGTTAAGATTTTTGAAACCGAAATATCCCACCCCTTAAAAATCCTTACTTCAACCTAGCCCCATTACAACCTTGTAAAAGACCTATTGATTTGATGATTATGTCACCTACATTAGTGGAGAGGAAGTATTAAGTTCAACATTATGAAGATCATAGATATGATTATTTTTCTTGATTGAAGAGAAATTGTGATGAATGAATAATATTATCTATGACTATGGCATACATGCACACTATGATTCATGTTGGCATATCCTGAAACTTAGAATAAAATTTTCAAAATGTTTGTATATGAGTTACTTGTTAATAAAGAAGGTCTATGAGCATGAATTTATTGATGCATGATTATGACACAAAGATTGATGCTACTTACACTCTTAGCAAAATTTGCCTTAGCAAGACCTTGTGCTGTGCATGAACATTACTCAAAACGAGCAATGATTTAAGTTTGGGGGAGTGTAAACGGAAAAATATATAGGATTTTTCCTATATAACTTATCACCTTTTTCCTTAAAATTGTTATTAAAACCAAGTAATTGTTTAATAAATTAATGAAATATGTGAAAATATGAAATTAAGACATAGAAATTATTAAAATGTGATTTTATGTTTTATTATATAGTTTTCATGCATACAATGGCTTATTTTATATTAATTTAAGCATATTATATTTTTAAGCTATGAAGTGGGCCATGCATGATTAAATTAAATAATAAAATATAATGTTATATTTTAATAATTCATTTTAAATATTTTATTAATAGAAATTGGGTTTAATTAATTAAGTAAATTGATTAATTAAAGTTGTTAAATTAATTTAGTGACCTTCTAAACTATCTGCTATTTTTGATAGGTCTAAGGACTTTCTTCTAATTGCAAAACCGTCCAAGTGGGGACCAAGTCAACCTAATTTTTAGCTACACATGTCTGATTATAAACCAACTTTTGGTTTAATTTACAAGGTCCTCGAAGAATTGGAGAAATTAGAGATTTACCTGAAGATTTGCACTTGACCAAGTCTCAGTCTTGAATTGTTGTGGCATCCAAACTGACCAAAAATCAAGGAAAAATTAGCTTGATTTGCTTGATGTATGGCCAGCCAACCATGGGAGATTCTTCAAAGGATGAATCCCTATTTTTAGTAAACTATCCCCCTCTCCTCACCTATAGATAAGACCCTCTCATTCATTCATCCATCATCCCTTACTTCTCATCATTCTCTCCTCTCTCAATTCTCTCAACTCTCTTAGCTCTCACGCCTATCACCGTCCTTGCATAAAGGATTTCAGCAAATTAGCCTCTTAAAGAGCCTTTGGTCGGCCACCTTGGAGAGCCATCAGCATAGGAGCAAAGTAAAGGAGCGAAGGAGCCTCGTCAGTCAGAGTCTTGAGTGACAGCCACTCTTAATTGGGTTTAATCTTTCTCTTCTTTAATTTAATTTAAAGATGTTTTCTATGAGTTCTTTGTTCTTGTTTACAACAATGATAACTTAGTTTTATTTAAGCTGGGATGATTATTTTAATTAAATAATATTTATTTGATTCATGCTTATAATGTTTGTGCCTCAATCGATCATGTTTTCAATTAAAATCAAGTATGTATTTCGTTCATACGTGATTGAAATGCACCTGAATTAGCTGAGCGATCTTAACCAGACGATATCTAATAGACGCATAATTGAAATGTGCATGCTCATTTTAGATCCTAAATCGATTAAATTGTAGGTTGCATAACCCTAACCAAGCTCTGTTATCTGCATAGTTTTTAGATTTGTGTGATTAAATTGTTTCAAACCTAACACGTCCTTGTTACGTCACACGAATGCTAAGAAACCCTTAGTAAATAAGGACCAGTAAAATACGTATTTACTAAGTAAAGGATTCTGAAAGGACCTAATTTGGTTTCCAAACTCAAGAAAGATCGAGTTGCCATGTAATGTTTTTCTGAATATTATTAAGTATGATGATAATAAATTAAGTTTGATTAAAGTAATTGTCCTAGTTTTTTTATATTATAATTGTTGCAAATTGTGTTTAATTTTGCTAAAATCTACTTCATTCATACAGTCTGCATACTTAGGAAAAATTGCATTAGGGGTCATTGCAGTTAATTTAATTTAGACACCACTTCTCAACTATATTGTGTTTTTCTTTTTCAAATTGTAATTATAATTTTACAAGTTAAGTGGCTTAGCACAAGCACAATCCCTGTGGAGACAATAACTCGATACTTACTTATTACTTGGTAACGACTGTGTACACTTGCACAAACCCGAGCGTTACAACCATGCAGTCTAACAATCTCAAAAATGTACAATTCTGGAATGAAATGTGCAAATTTAGTCAAATGATCCACAAAAACTGAGATAGCATCTTTCTTTCGCAGATACAAAGGCAATCTCGATACAAAATCTATCATAACCCGTTCCCATTTCCATTCTGGAATCATCATAGGCTGTAATAGTCTAGAAGGTACCTAATGCTCGGCTTTGACTTGCTGACAAATCAAACATTTTGATACAAACTCTGAAATCTCTCGTTTCATACCTAGCCACAGTATATCTGTTTCAAATTACCGTACGTTTTTTTACTACCAGGATGTATAAAAAATTTACTGCTATGAGCTTTCTGTAAAATATTCTGAATGACATTAGAATTCCTCAGAACACATATTCTGTTTCAAAAATACAAACTACCATCAGAACTAACGTGAAATTCTGAATCAGATGTTGACTCAATCTGTTCTCATTTAGCAATCAACTGGGAGTCACTTTTCTGAGCTTCACAAATCTATTGCAGAAATGTCAGTTTAGCTTTTAATTATGCTACAATAGAACCATCATCAATCAACGTCAACTGAGAATTCAAGGCTCACAAAGAAAACAAGGATTTTTTACTTAAAGCATCAATGATAACATTAGCTTTTCCCAGATGATAATCGATGATCAAATCATAATATTTTAACAACTTTAACCATCTACATTTTCTCAAATTCAATTCTTTTTGCGACATCAAATACTTCAGGCTTTTGTGATCTATGAATATATGTTATTTTTCTTTGTACAAATAGTGTCACCAGATCTTTAAAGTAAACACAATAGATGCAATCTCTAAATCATGAGTCAGGTAATTTTTCTCGTGTGATTTCAACTGACGAGAAGCATAAGCTACCACTTTGCCTTCTTGCACCAAAAACACAGCCTAAACCATTCAGTGAAGCATCACTATAAATCACAAATTCTTTGCCAGACTCTGGCTGAACTAACATAGGGACTTCGGTCAATAACACTTTCAACTGATCAAAACTTTACTGACACTTTTCGAACCATTCAAACTTGACATCTTTCTGGAGTAGTTTCATCAATGATGTAGCAATCATCGAAAATCCTTTAAGAAGTCTCCAACAATACTTGGCTCAACCCAAAAAACTTCTAATTTTTGAAACATTTCTCAGAGGTTTCCAGTCTACTATAGCTGATATTTTACTTGGATCAACTCTAATACCATCTGCAGGTACAGCGTGTCCCAAAAGTCAAAATTCTCAGAGCTCGAATTCACACTTGCTAAATTTAGCAAACAACTGTTTATTGTGCAAAATCTACAAAATTATTCTCAACTGTTGGGCATGCTCAATTTCATCTCGGGAATAGACTAGAATATCATCAATAAACACAACTATAAACCTGTCTAGATATGGCTGGTATATTCTGTTCATCAAATCCATAAACACAGTAGGTCTATTGGTTAAACCAAATGACTTAACTAAAAATTCATAATGTCTGTACCTGGTTCCAAAAGTAGTCTTCGACACATCCGAATATTTAACCCATTACTGATAATATCCAGAACGGAGGTCAATCTTTGAAAATACTATAATACCTTGCAGCTGATCAAATAAATCATCGATACATGGCAAATGATACTTGTTTTTTATCATGAATTTGTTAAGCTACCTATAGTCGATACATAATCGCATTGAACCTTCCTTTTTCTTAACAAACAATACAAGAGCACCACAAAGAGAAAAACTAGGCCAAATAAAACCTCTGTCTATCAACTCTTGCAACTGTGCTTTCAACTCTTTCAATTCTGTAGCCGCCATTTTATAAGGAGCTATCGATATCGAAGAAGTTCCTAGTACTAACTCAATAGAAAATTCAACCTCTTTGACTGGCGATCCTTTCTTGCTCTTCCGGGAACACATCCAAAAATTCACAAATAGTCAGAACCGACTTTAATTTTAATTCTAAATCCCTGGAATCAAATATATAAGCTAGATAAGCCTCACAGCCCTTTCTGACAAATTTCTGAGCCAACATAACTGAAATAATATTAGTTGCACTATCAAATCTATTAGATTCAATCTTAACTATATCACCAATCTGACATTTCAAAAAAAATTACTTTCTTCTACAATTCACAATAGCATCATACAGAGTTAACCAATCCAAACCAAGAATCACATCGAATTCATCAAATGATAATAGCATCAAATCAGCAAGAAAGTTGCAATCCTGAATCATCAAAAGATAGTTTCTACAAACTTTACCAACTAACACATACTGGCCTAAATGATTCGTTACTTTAATCACAAATTCAGTTGACTCATAAGGTATTTTCTTATCTGACACTAAGGTCGTGCATATATATGACGGTGTTGACCTCGGGTCAATCAGATCATTAACATTAGTATCAAAGATAGAAAATGTACCAGTAATCACATCAGGTGCTGAAGCTTCCTCACGAGCTCGAATTGCATATGCCCGAGCCTCAGATCTAACCGTAGAATATTTCATTCCACATCGACTATTACCTGTATTTCCACTATTTCTAGATGGTCTCCCTCTCCCAGCCGTGTTACTCGAACGAGTGTTCTGAGCTTTCTCCCTATCAGATCTTTCAAGGTAGTCTCGAAGAAAATGGTCATAAGAACCACATTTAAAGCACGATCCATCTCTCAATTTGCATTCTTCGAAATCAGCAAGAAAGTTGCAATCCTGAATCATCAAAAGACAGTTTCTACAAACTTTATCAACTAACACATACTGGTCTAAAGGATTCGTTACTTTAATCACAAATTCAGTTGGCTCATAAGGTATTTTCTTATCTGACACTAAGGTTGTGCATATATATGAGGGTGTTGACCTCGAGTCAATCAAAGCATTAACATTAGTATCAAAGATAGAAAATGTACCAATAATCACATCAGGTGCTGAAGCTTTCTCACGAGCTCGAATTGCATATGCCCGAGCCTCAGATCTAACCGTAGAATATTTCATTCCACATCGACTATTACCCGTATTTCCACTATTTCTGGATGGTCTCCCTCTCGCAGTCGTGTTACTCGAACGACTGTTCTGAGCTTTCTCCCTATCAGATCTTTCAAGGCAGTCTCGAAGAAAATGGTCATAAGAACCACATTTAAAGCACGATCCATATCTCAATTTGCATTCTTCGAAATAACGCCTATTGCACTACTAAAATTTAGGTTTATTATTTTGAACACTACCCACACTCGCTACAGAAGTAGCCTGAGGTCTGGAACTTGAATGTTTCTTCTCGTTATCTCGCCCTGAGAATCCTACTGAAGCTGATGTACGATTGTAAAATTCCTTTGATTTCTTCAATGGAGATGAAAATGACTTTCCCATAGGTCATTTACTAGTGCCACAAGTCTCAGAATCTTCCTTTCTTTTAGCTTTACAAAGTTCTTCCGCTTTATGTGCTCAATCCACCAAAACCACAAATTCTTTCAATTCATGAATCCCTACTAACCGGGTGCATATAATAGCCTCTGATGGTATACATTCCCAAGCATACTTGCTGAGTCACACGAATTCTCTTTCATACTCGGCTACAGTCATACAACCCTTTTTTAACTCAAGGAACTCTTTCCTCTTCTTGTTAAGATATCGCTGACTAAAATTTCTTCCTAAATTCTGTCTTAAAGAAATCCTAATTCACACGATCCTTTGGTACCACATCAATCAAAGTATTCCACCACTGATACGCTAAGTCTTTCAAGAGAGATACTGCACATTTTAAACATTGAACGTAAGTACAAGATAATTCATCAAAAACCCTCATAATATTTTCTAACCAAAATTTAGCCTTTTCAAGATCGTCTTCAACCGTTCCACAAAACTCCTCATCCCTATACTAATAAATTTTATGAACCAGAGGCTTGCTTACACATACTTGTTCCAAACCATGAGGAATAATAGGGACAGGTTGGGGTACGAGAGGGGGTAGAGGTCATTGAGCCATCGGGTTCGTTCTAACGAACTCAGAGAACTACTCAGACATCATTTGGAAGAAGGCTTCTTTAACCTTACTTCCCCGGCCCTCAGCTACGGGCCCACTGCTAGTTGTTCCATGTATAGAGGCTTACGTATTACTTTCAACATCATCGGAATCAGCTCGATTGGATGACATCTTTTATCTATATGAAAACATAATTCAATTTGAGTCAGGAGATATCACATTATCACAAGTTATATAATGGCATGTATTTCTAGACTCCATACATGCTACATTCAGCTCGAGAATCGACTAAACTGTAGCTCTAATACCATTAAATCTAACACCTCTAACCTGTCTCCATCACTGGATTAGGGTTACGGAGTATTACCAATCAATCAAAAAAATTTAACACCATAACATTAAATAAATTAATCTTATTAAAATCCAATTAATCATACGCATTTTGTCACTAACTCGAGCCATCGAGGCCCTAAAAATATCATAGAAACAATTCAGGACTAATTTGAAACAAAATAGAAGATTTGGGAAAATTTTACAAAATTTGGAAACAGGGGTCACACGGCTATGTAACAATCTAACAAGGGACACATGGCCGTGTCTCAGCCCTGTCCTCACCCGTGTAACTCACTGAGTAGGGTCACACGGTCATGTGCTAGGCTGTGTAACTCTCTAACTTGCCACACACGACTGTGTCGTAGGCCGTGTGCTAGGCCATGTAACTCACTAACTTAAAATACTAGGATTCTAAAAATGACACACGGCCGTGTAGCCACACCATGTGTGTTACAGGGCCGTGTGCTCCAAAAATTAACCCTAAATTCAAGCCATTTCAAGTTCGATTCATGCCTAACTAACCATCCCATTTGAGCACACAGTCAAGGGATTTAAATATCATTCAAACACACCTAAACATGCCATTTCAAACATCATAATTCATCTACATGATATACCATTCAAAGGCACCACAATTGTATTAAAACATCATGGATCAAACCAACGCGACATAACTACTTTTCAAACATAAAACCTAGTTCAATTATATACCAAATCATATCACAAATGATCATTTCCAAGCCATAACAAACATACCAAAAGACCTTACATTTCAATTACCTAAAAGTGGTTAAAATGACCTAACTTAACAAAACATTACAAGTCCATTAAACCAAACATAAACATGAAGCACAAGCATACGAAAACATCCATTACACTTTCAAGCAACACCATTACAAAAGGTCCTATACATGTCATTTATAACCTTGGCCAAAGGACTCAAAAACTACCAAAATGTTTGTTGTATAGTATGATAGGTCTCCGATGAGCTTTCAACCGTTCACGCCTTCGGTAATCTATAAAATAAAGGAAAATAACTACGTAAGCAACTAGTGCTTAGTAAGCTCGTATAAACTCAAAAAAAAAAACTTAACATTTCATTAGTACAATTTATAGAATAATCACAATATCATAACTAAGACCATAAACTTAGCATCAGACTATACAAGCACCATCAAACTCACAAGTTAGTATGCTTATACATGATACAAATGTATTGAATCATATAGTAAGTATGTTTCACATATACATCACATAATTTATCAAATTTTTCATATAATCATGAACCATTTTATTTGTATACTTACCATTTCCTTTTCTTTTCTTACCCATTGAACCATCTAGAATTACACCGGATACTCGGGAGTACTCACACATATAGTGTTTCTTTCCATATAATAGTAACATTTCATTTTAAATAGTGCTCACACGAGCTATGAAATGGGTCTACTTACACGAGCTGTGGGTCAGAATGTTAGCTACATTATACTGCTCACACGAGCTATGGGGAATCTGCAACAAATGCAAGACCTTATCCATCGGTAGAACATTCAAGACCAACACCCGAAACATGAAATCCCTAATGACATCTCATTTATATCCTAAGACTTTTTAAGGTTCAAACGAGATTCGTTATCCGTCAATTACTCAAACAACAATACATATACAATTACGCATCTGTTATATTAACGCAACATAAAAAATAATCAATTTTTCTAATATTAATACATATCATAATTCATACGAACCTACCTCAATAACTACGGTTGTAGAAGTAGAATCCGAAACTAATCCAAAGCTTTAGTCTTTCCTCGATTTAAGTCCGGTTGTTGTTTATCTTGATCTAAAAGATAACTTTATTCAATTAAGTACTTATAGTATTCAATTTAATACATAATTCAGATTTATGTAAAATTACAAAATTAGCTCTAACATTTTAACTTTTCGTAATTTAGTCCTTAAGCTCATAATTTGAAATTTAACCATTTTAATCTTCCATACAAGCTAGCCATAGTTTATCGGGACTCATACCAATCCACTTAAATCATTATTTCATAACTTTACCATGAAATCTTACTATTTTCACAAATAAGTCCCTAAGTGCAATTTCATCAAAAATCACTTAACAAAACATGTTTATTTTACAAATTTATCAAATAACTTCAAAACATATTCAAAAACAACCATGGCAAGTCCCTCAACCTTTAAAATTTTTGCAAATTAACCTCTAGGCTAGCTAGACTATGCTAAAACAAACTAAAAAAACATAAAAATTAATAAAAACGGGATCGAAATCACATATCATGCAAGCATCTATGTTGGCCGAACCTGAAAACCTTAAAAATGGCTATTTCCTTCTTCAATTTTTGGTGAAGAGACTAAGTGAGGAAGATGATATCAATTTTGTTTTATTTTATTTTAAGTTTTTTTATTAAATTACCATTTTAACCTTAGTGATTAACTTAAAAATGAACAAAATCTTACTTATAAATGTCCACTAACATTAAGAATGGTATAATTGCTATCTAGATCCTTTAGATTTCCTTTCCATAGCCATTTAGCCTTTTTAACTAATTGATCTCAACTTTTACATCTTTTACGATTTAGTCTTTTTTACTTAATTAACTAATTAAACTTCAAAATTTCTTAATGAAACTTTATTATGACCTTAATATAATTCCGTAGACATTAAATAAATATTAAAATAATAACTCACTCATCAGAATTGTGACCCCGAAACCATTGTTTCTAACACCACTGAAAATAGGTTGTTACAATTCCAACCTTTATCATTCATTAGTATAAATCCTCCCCACTTATTCTTTGAGAATTTCCACAGCATTTCAATTTCCCTAACATTTTTTCATTCATAATTGATTTTATTAATCCATTCATTAATTCTCTTCATTAATTTTTTACTTGTTTCTTTTGCACAATTTAATTAGTCAATCCTGATCCTTGTGGGGACGATACTCACTCATCACTTTATTACTTGATTCGATGTGTATACTTGCACATTCACATTACACATTCACACGCGACAAGCTTTCCAAGAGTTATTAGTTACCATCCATGTTTCTCGACCATGAAAGAAATTGCTTCAGTATATCCCATAAAGGTTGCATCTTGAAAAAGAAAGCTTTTTTCCATATAAAAAGGTCGTTTTGATGTGTTCGTGTTGTACTTTTGCTCAGCAGCTTTACTGAAAAATGTTCTCAGAGGCATAAAGGTTTATGGATATGGCATACGTCGAGCCATTTGAGAAGAAATAGTAACTGTAAAAAGAAAATAGTTAAGACCTGTACAGTTATGGAGGAAAACTGAAAATGGTTAAAAA
Organism: Gossypium hirsutum; assembly: GCF_007990345.1. Lineage (NCBI taxonomy): Eukaryota > Viridiplantae > Streptophyta > Magnoliopsida > Malvales > Malvaceae > Gossypium > Gossypium hirsutum. The sequence goes on along the minus strand of NC_053442.1, from coordinate 41,053,339 downwards.
CAAAAAAAAACTAAAAATATCTTATAGAAAGAAAATGAATTGACTAGGGTAAAAATGAGAGAGAATATAGCAATGACGTGGGGGATAATATTAGCCTGAAATTACAACCTAACATGGTAAAGTAAGTATTAGGCAGGAAAAGAAAAAAAAGTAATATAAAAATTAAGCTAAAAATTTGCAAGTATGCTAATTGGGCTAACTATTACAAAGCTTGGGCCAAAATCTACCTACAACAAAGAAAAGAAATAAAAATTAATTAAACTTATAAAAGAAATCAAAAGCAAATTAATTAAATAAAACTAAGCAAAAGGAAACACTACGTAGTTCGAAGAGTAACGGAATGTTTATCACGAAGTATAGGATCTCCCCAATTATGTTTCAAACGTTGGCCATTAACTTTGAAATTAAAGTCAATCTTGCCATCTTTGACTTCTACAGCTTCATGAGGGTAAACATGCACTACTTCGAATGGGCCAGACCAACGAGACTTTAATTTGCCAAGAAACAATTTTAGCCTAGAATTGAACAACAACACTTGTTGTCCAAGTTCAAATTGCCATGGCAAAATCTTCTTATCATGCCATCGCTTTTTCTTTTCTTTGTACAATTTGGCCTTCGCATAAGCTTGAGCTCTGGATTTCTCCATTCATTCAGCTCCAGTAGTCGGTTATTTCTAGCATTGATCTAATCCATGTTCAATTTCTTAATTACCCAAAATGCCTTATGTTCAAGTTCAACAGGAAAATGGCAAGGCTTCCCATAGATAAGCTTGAAAGGCAACATACCTAATAGGGTCTTGAATGCAGTATGATATGCCCACAACACTTTATCCAATCTAGATGACCAATCTTTGCGGGTGGGATTGACTACTTTCTCCAAAATTTGCTTAATTTCTCTATTCGAGACCTTAGCTTGTCCACTTGTCTAGGGATGATATGTCGTGACAATTTTATGTTTAACCCCATATCTATTCAAGGCAGTAGCAACTAGTCAATAATCAAAATGATAACCTTCGTCACTAATTAAAGCAGGAAGAGTACCAAACCTAGTGACAATATTCTTATGCAGGACTTTTAGTACAGATTGGACGTAATCTACAACTATAAGGATGTATATATTGCCCCAAGAGGGTGAAAATGGACCCATAAAGTCGATTCCCCACACATCAAACAAATCAACTTCTAGAATATTTTTCAATGGCATTTCATACCTCTTTGATAAGTTCCCATTTCCTTGACAACAATCGCAAGTTTGGCAAAGTTCTTGTGCATCTTTAAACATGCTGGGACAGTAAAAGCCAGATTGAAAAAATTTTGCAGCAGTTTGCATTCCCTCAAAATGTCCTCTATATGGTGCTGAATGACAATGGTGTAAAATACTCAGAATCTTGTCATCCGGAACACACTTTAATTTATTTGATCTGTACAATGTTTGAATAAAAATGGCTCATATAATATTGCTTGGCTTCATGGAAAAATTCCATTCATTTTTTACTGTTGAGCTTAGGTGGCAACAATCCACTTACTAAGAAATTGACAATATTGGCATACCAAGGTAAGTCGTGGCAACAAGAAGTTGCTCATCTAGAAAATCCTCTTTAATGAGTTGAATATTGTCTTCTTCATTTCCTGCTTCAAGTCTTGACAAGTGATCAGCCATTTGATTCTCTGTGCCTTTCCTATCTCAAATTTCTAGATTAAATTCTAGTAACAACAATATCCACCAAATTAATCTTGCCTTAGCGTCTTTCTTGGTCACCTAATACTTAATTGTAGAATGATCCGTATAAACTATAAATTTAATGCCAACTAAATAGGATCTTAATTTGTCAAATGCAAATATTACAGCCAATAGCTCCTTCTAAGTAGTGGTGTAGTTCAACTGCGTATCTGTCAGCGTTCGGCTTGCATAGTAGATGGCATGAAACACTTTATCCTTCGTTTTCTCAAGCATTGCTCCTACAACAAAATCATTGACATTGCACATAAATTCAAAAAGTAATGTCAGGTCCGGTGCTATGAAAATCGATGTTGTTACCAGTTACTTTTTCAATTCCTCAAATTCTTGCACCCAAGGCTCATCAAACTTGAAAGCTCTATTATGTTCTAACAATCCACACAGAGGTTTGGATATCTTCAAAAAATCCTTAATAAATTATTGCTAAAATCCTGCATGGCCAAGGAAACTTCGAATATCTTTAACTATAGTGGGTGGTGGCAATTCCTCAATAACCTCAATCTTCGTTTTGTCTATGGTAATCCCTTGCTGTAAAATTTTATGTCCCAGAACAATGCCTTCATAGACCATGAAATGGCATTTTCACAATTCAAAACAATGTTAGTCTCTTCATACCGACAAAGAACTAGCTCTGGGTTTTTTAAAAAACCTTCAAAAGTATCGCCAAACATCAAGAAGTTATCCATAAAAACTTCCAAAAACTTCTCCACCATGTCCGAAAATATTACCATCATGCAATGTTGAAATTTTACAAAGGCATTGCACAATCCAAATGACATTCATCTGAAAGTGAAGGTTCCATAAGGACATTTGAACGTAGTCTTTTCTTGGTTAGTAGGAGCTATGACAATCTGGATATACCCCGAATAAACATCTAAAATGCAATAAAAGGCTTTTCTCGCTAATCTATCTATCATTTGATCGATGAATGGCAAAAGAAAATTAGCAATAAAAGACTTTTCTCACTAATCTATCTATCATTTGATCGATGAACGGCAAAAGAAAATGGTCTTTCCTTGTTGCTTTGTTGAGCTTTCGATAGTCGATGGAAAATTTCCATCCCGTAATAATACGAGTTAGAATGACTTCGTTGTTATCATTCCTAACCATAGTAAAACCCCCTTTCTTAGGTACACATTGAACAGGGCTCACCTACGAACTATTAGAAATAGGATACATTATTCCAGTATGAAGCCATTTTATAATCTCCTTTTTAACAACTTCCTTCATAATGGGGTTCAGCCTTCTCTGCTGCTCAATAGAATTGCCATGGCAATCCTCTAGTAAAATCTTATGCATGTAGATGGTCAGACTGATTCCCTTTATATCCGCAGTTGTCCACCCCAACGCTTCTTAGATCTTTTCAGAACTTCTAACAATTAAGCCTCTTAATCAAATGTTAATTTTGCAGAGATAACTGTTGGCAATTTGTTGTTTTCTTCCAAGTATGTGTACTTTAAATGTAATTACAAAGGCTTTAACTCCAAAGTAGGAAGGTCCTCTATAGAAGGTCGAGAAGGTTTAAAAGAACGCTTTGATAAATTTAAAGATTCAAAACTCTTCCTTGCTCCATTTTCAAGTTTCTCTAATTTTTTCAATCAGTTCCTCTTCATTAACTCAACTGAGTTTGCTTTATTACCAGAATTGTTGTAACAAACTTTTTCCAATTTTTCCTTCACTGCTGTATCAATAATTCCAATGGCATAACAATCTTAATTTGTATCTACAAACTTCATAGCATCAAAAACATTAAAGGTTATCCGCTGGAAATTAACTCTCATTGTTAATTCACCTCTCTGTACATCAATTAATGTTCTACCAATGGCTAGAAAAGGTCTTCCAAGAATAATTGGAACCTCTTTATTAGCTTCACATTCTAGAATAATAAAATCTACTGAAAAATAAATTGGTCAACTCTTACCAACACATCTTCAATTTTACCTTCTAGATCTGCATAAGAATGACCAGCTAGCTACAGCGTGATAGTTGTGGGTCTCACCTTCCTAATTCCTAATTTCCTGAAAATAAACATAGGCATTGAATTTATGCTTGCACCTATAACACATAATTTCTTGCCTACATAATAATTTCAAATTGAGCAAGGAATAGTAAAACTTACTGGGAACTTCAATTTTGATGGCTATTTGTTCATCAACATTGCTGTGTACCCTTTAGTGAGAGCAATAGTTTCAAATTCCCCTATTTTATACTTCTTTGACAATGTCCTTCATGAACTTTACGTAATTGTTCATTTGCTCTAATGCTTCCACCAGTGGTATGTTGATATGGAGTTACTTCAGGATAACCAAGAATTTTTTGAATTGAAAATCTTGTTTAGATTTCTAAAATTGATGAGGAAAAGGTGGTGGTGGCCTTCCTTCAACTTGTTAAGGTTGTTTTGCCATGGCATTCTTATTGGCAACACGAGCTGGTTTTGCTTCAGCATTTTTTTGTTTGCTCTTCTCAGTTGTAAATTGCTCCACTACTGGCTCTGAATTCGCCTTATGTGTGAAATTTGAGCTTTCTTCTTCAACAGCGACATTATTAACAACTCCAAGTAGCTGAGTACCACTTCTGAGTGTAATGGCCTTACAATGTTCCTTCCCTTGGGATCTTGAATTTTCAGTATCACTTGGCAGTGCTCCTTGCGGCTTGAGCTTAATACATTGACAATTTTCCTAACTTGATTTTCTAAAGCTCTTAAAGATGTAGCTTGACTCTGTATTACAACATCATTCTTGGCGATGTATTCTTTCATAGAGCTTTCATAGATGAAGATGATGATGAACTTTGCTAAACATTTTGTCGTGGCATAGGTTGATTGTATCCAGGTAGTGCACTTGTGATATTTTGTCAAACAACATTACTGAAATTTTCTATTCCTTAATTACTACAACTGAAATTAGGACGTTGTTTCCATCTTGGATTGTTTGTATTGGAATATGGGTTATTATTTCGATTGAAATTTCCCATGTAACATATAAAAGCTGGGTTCGATGGGCATTCATAAAAAAATTGATCTTTCCCATAATAAACACATGTTAATTCTGATGCTTTCATTTCCTACACTACAATTGGTATCTTTAATGTTTTGATCATATTAGTTAGTGTGACACCCCTAATTTGACCCTAGTCGGGAAGTGGTTTCGGGACCGCTAAACCGAGTTACAGAAATAATTGAATATATTATTTTATGTCTAAAATATGTGATCATGCATGTGTGAAATTTGAATGCTTTGATTTTTGTCAATTTGAATGTATTTCTAAATAAAAAGGACTTATGTGAGAAAATTTAGAAATGTGCTAGGCAATTGCAAAATGGCCTATTAATGCATATTGTGAAAATGATGGGTTTGCATGTCAATTTACCCAAATTAAGGCATGGTGGCCAGCCATGCTATGAGTGGAAACATGTCACAAACATGTTATGTTAGTGATGGATGTTAGGAACAATAAAATAAGGAGTATGGGATACAAAATATATGCCTTTTATATTAATAAATTAAATGTTAAATGAATAAATAATATGAAATATGAACATATATTAAAAGAAATGGGTGATAAAAACAAAGTTGGTTCATCTTTTTCTTCTTCTCCATTGCCGTGAGTAGAAAAGGGAAAGAAGGAAAAAATAGCTTGAGACACATTTGGCCATTAGCATAGATTGATTCTAAGGTATGAGTTTATGTCATTTTTTTGTTGAAAACTTGTGAAATTGAGTTTGTATCTTAGTTCTATCTTAAACCATGAGTTATTCTCTTAGATTTTTTTATGGAAGCATGTACGGTTTTGTATAGAAAATCCTATGTTTGAAATTTGTTGTTAGAAAAGGGATTAAGAGTACTTAATAGACTCCATGAGGTTAAATTTCATATGAATAGGAAATTGTGAACTTAATTTATGAGCTAGATGCAATCCCTTATAAACCCCACGTTGAATTTCGATTTTGGTCAAAGAATGTGTATTCGGCCAAGTTCTTGATGAGTTAAATTTGATTGCTTGAAGCTTTAATTTGTAGTTAGTCATTAGGTGAGTTTTAAACTTGTCAAAGTTGATAAATTGGGGGTTTAAATGGCTTGTTTATATTGTTAAGTTGGTTATGGTGGTTTCATCAAATGATGGTTATTAATGATTTTGATAAATTGACCAAAGTGTAGTGATAAGTGTGAATTATATTTGACACGTTGCTCATGATTTTGTTGATTCGGTTATGTCATGTATTTAATGGTGGTAAGATGAGCATTCGGTTTTTATCATGGAAGCATAGGAAGCTTGTTAAAGTTGAATTTTAGAAAAGTTAAATGTGTGTGTGCTTGTGCTAGAGCCGAATGTGTATATGTATACTATGAGGTGGTTTAGCTTAAAGAAAATTAAGGTGCTCGGAAGGTGATTGTCGTGGATAGTTTAAGTAATGAAATTTAATTTCTGTTATGTAAAGTGATGACATTGCTGTTTGCAAATTTGAAGTTAAAAATTATTGATTGAGCATCAAGAGCTTATGGAAACAAAGTCGGATCGTGGAAAAAGGGAAATTGGTCGAATAGTCGGAATTGACGTACATTAGCGATCGAGGTAAGTTTTAAGTATTAAAGCCTATAATGTGATTGAGTATGATATGTTAAGCACATATTAAAAGAATCATAACTCTATTGTAAATTTTTATGCATATAGCCTAATGGCTATTATGAAGTATAGGTAAGTTATTAATATGATATGTTGCCAAATGGATATGATATTATGAAGTGCTAAAAGGATATGTCAGAAGAGTAAAATTGTGATAAACCTGCTCAGGACAGCAGCAGTAACATGAATTTAGAAAATCACCATAAATTGTTGGAGTTGAATGAGAGGCTGAATAAATTATGAAATTAAAGCTTAAGGAGTCTAGTTTCTTATAAAAGAAACCGTGTAAGAAAATTTATTTCCGATAATGAGATATTTAAAGTTGTGTGAGACAGTGCAGAATGGCACTGTAATCCTCTGTTCCGTTTTTAGAAAATCATTATAAATTGTACAAAAATGGTTATAAGATAAAATTTATATGCTTAGACTCCTTAATGAGTCTAGTTTCAAATGAAATCAAATACAACACATTTTGAATCCTGTAAAATGAGAAATCTGATTCGTAGTGAAGAGTGGTCAGATTAGTCAAACAGTGAAACAGGGGAAACTTTAAGAAAAATCTGGTATTGATTGGCCAAACTTAAAATTCTGGAAATTTTATGGATGGAAGATATACAAGTCTATATTTAGGAAAAATTAACGGAAAGTGATTTGGAGTTTTGTAGCTCCAGTTATAAATGATTTAGTGACTATTGCTCAGGAAAAACAGCTTGTGCTGAATTTGAGATTGTGTTGTAAACCTTGATAAACTTGTTCTAGTTGCTCATAAGCTATTGATTAAACCCATACGTGAATTCTAAATTGTGATATTGGAAAATGATAGATGTAGATTCAGCCAACACAATTTATATATGTGATAAGGCCTAATGGCCGATGTGATGAATGTGAAAGTGTATATGTGTGATAAGGCCTAATGGCCGATGTGATGAATGTGAAAGTGTATATATGTGATAAGGCCTAATGGCCGATGTGATGAATGTGAAAGTGTATATATGTGATAAGGCCTAATAGCCGATGTGATGAATGTGAAAGTGTATATATGTGATAAGGCCTAATAGCCGATGTGATGAATGTGAAAGTGCATATGTGTGATAAGGCCTAATAGCCGATGTGATGAATGTGAAAGTGTATATATGTAATAAGGCCTAATGGCCGATGTGATGAATTTGAAAGTGTATAAATGTGATAAGGCCTAATGGCCGATGTGATGAATGTGAAAGTGTATATATGTGACAGGGCCGAGTGGCCAACGTGATGGATGTGAAAGTGCATAAATGTGATAAGTCCCGAAGGGCATTTGTGTCAGTACTATATCCGGGTTAAAACCCCGCAGGCTTTATGCGAGAATATTATCACTGATTAATGTCCGTAAGCTTTGTGCTCGTACTATATCCGAGCTCTAAAGGCCCGATGACTACGTGTGGGACTTTTGTCCGGGTAAGACCCGATAACTTCGTGTGGAGATTATGTCCGGGTAAGACTTCGTAATAAGAATTGCTTATAAATATATTCAATGCGAAAGGTTAAACAGGTATGTACTCCAAGTTTATATGTGAGCTTGATTTGCACTAAATCATAAGGTAGTTATGTGATGCATACGAGAGCAATCTATGAGACTATTCCTATGATTATGTGACATCGGATCAGTGTGAGAGGCGATGTGAAATCATACGATATATCTATGTCACATGAGCTCACTTTTATGTGAAAGTTTATCTGCATATTGTATATGATGAGATGTGCATATTCGGTAAAGGGATGGCATGCCCGAAGGAAGAGTGAAATAAAAATACGAACAACTATGTTATAATTGTTGACACTGCTTAAAACTTACTAAGCATTGTAATGCTTACTCCGTTTACTCTGTTTCCTCTGTTTTATAGATCTCATTGAGAAGCTACAGGCTCGGGGATCGTCAGCAACTAGTCACACTATCACTATCCACTGTTTGGTACTGCTATGTTTCGGATTATCTTATGGCATGTATAAAATAGACTAGTGGCGGAAGAATATTTTGGTTAATGTATATAGCCATGCGAAAATGGCTTATATATGTTTGAGCATAATGTTATAACCATTTGGTATGGAATGGTTAATCACTATCATAATTTGTGCTATTTATGCTAAAAGGGCTAGTTGAATCATGGAAACTATGAAATAGGTAAAGTCTGCCTTAAAGGCAGATGCTGGCAGCAGCAGTGAGGTAGATTTGGAAAATCACTAAAAATAGTAGGATTGGAATTAAATAATTAATAAATTATGTAAACGAACCTTGATGAATCTATTTTCATAGGAAAGTAACGAAACGATCATATGGACAGTATGTTAAGAGATATTCAGGTTCTCGTGAGACAGGGCCAGAACGGTTTCTGGATTCCCTGTTCCAACTTTGGAAATTCATTATAAATTAACCAGAGATAATTAGGAGTCATTCCATATATGTATAGATTCCTCTCTGAGTCTAGTTTCTATAGAAACAAACGGAATCAGTATTGAAGCTCTGTGCAGGGAGATATCCAAGTCGTAATGCGCAAAGGTCAGTGTAGTCGATCCCTGTAACATGGGAGACTTTGACTAATAAACTGTACTAATTGGCCCTACCAAAAATTCTAGAAAACAATATGTAGATGGGCATATGAGCCTAGTTTCAGGGAAAATTACGAAACTGATTTTCGAGTTGTGAAACTCAAGATATGATTTTTAAGGTGACAGTGACGCAGTTAGCCAGCTTGCCTGGAAAATTTTTAAAATGGACTGCGATAGTAAGCGAAATTAGTCTGTGAACCCCTCGTGTCCGACTCCGGCAACGGTCTCGGGTACGGGGTGTTACAATTTGATTGGTATCAGAGCTACGGTTTAGTCGATTCTAGGACTAACGTAGCACGCGTGAGTCTATTTATACATGCCATAAAGTGATAAAATGATAGTGTGATGATTTTTGGCTATTAAAAATGTGTTTGTTGTATTGCAATGAATCTTGATCCCGATCGAGCTGTAGCAAGCTTCTGACTATGAGAATTTGCGATATAACTTCACTTAGATATGCCTAAATTATTAAGTTGATCAGGTACGTATCATGTACTCGTATTTGAATTTCGATTTGGATTGAATTATAAGGGTATAAGTGATGCAATTTTGAATGAGTGTTATGACTATAAATGTGATTTTTGTATGTGGCTATGGAACTGGAAGTTGAATGGTCGATAAGCATGTTGTGTTTGTATTCAAGTAATGTAAATGATATACTAATGTGTATTGCTATATGTGTATATGTATGTAGAGACGAAATTGTCGAATGTAAAAAGGCAGTGAAGCGTATAGAGTGGTTGGTTTTCAGCACTAAGTGTGCGGGCAATAAGTGTTCACGGTTGTGAGATTGGCACTAAGTGTGCGGGCAATAAGTGTTCACGATTGTGAGATTGGCACTAAGTGTGCGGGCAATAAGTGTTCACGGTTGTGAGATTGGCACTAAGTGTGCAGGCTTGAAATGCATGGCACTAAGTGTGCGAGTTTAAAGTACATGGCACTAAGTGTGCGTGGTTGATTATTAAGCACTATGTGTGTGAACCCACTATATATATATATTTTCTATCAATTATTTATATTAAGGGTGCGACCTTACCAAGTCGATTTCGGACAGCGGAAAGGGGTAAGTTCTTGAGTAATAGAGCTTGAATTATGATTTGATTAGGTCATGTATTAAGCAAATCAAAATCATGCTCTTTGTGTGTGGCTATTGAGCCGAAATTGCAAGAATGATAAGTGTCTTGTGTTTGAGTTTTGCTAATGAAAATGAAATACGAATGTGTCATGAGTTATTGTTAAATGTGCATGGTTATTCGAATGATGTCCGGGCTAAGTCCCGAAGGCTTTGTGCTAAGTGACCATATCCGGACTAAGATCCGAAGGCATTGGTGCGAGTTACTAAATCCGGGCTAAGTCCCGAAGAGCATTCATGCTAGTGATGTATCCGGGCTAAGTCCCGAAGAGCATTCGTGCTAGTGATATATCCGTGTTAAATCCCGAAGAGCAATCATGCTGGTGACGTGTATTCGGGCCTTCGTGCCTAGTAGGCTTCGTGCCGGTAATTTGAGCAAAGTTTAAGTATTCATTACTATACGAATTCAAATTTAAATGAGATGATATGTTTAAAAGTGTTCATACATGATGTTTATAGACTTGGTTAAGTCATTTCAATGTGTAATAACGAATGAATAAGAGCACTATGTGTGTGAATGATTGGAGGCACTGTGTGTGTGCGAATTCCTTTAACCGAGCACTATGAGTGCGAGATCGGTCAGTGGGCACTAAGTGTGTGAAGTGGAATTCATGTAAGACCTCGTTTGGGACGAAGGCATTGATTTGAGATAGTGTGTAAGACCATGTCTGGGACATGGCATCGGCTCGATATGTGAGAATATGTAAGACCATATCTAGGATATGGCATTGTAAGAGCTATATGTGCTATTGCTGAATGGACACTAATTTGTTAATCTTTTTTTTTTCAAGAAATTATTTTGATTAAGTTTCGACATTCGAAAGTTTGAAAGAATTTTTGATGAATGTTGATAATTTTGGATATACGAGTTATGCGCTAGAATAAATCTCATGCCAGTGTATTATATTAGGCTTTATGCCTATTCGACTGTATACGGGTAACGTTAACTATGATTGAATGTGCTAAATGAACTAAATGTTCAGGTACGTGGAAGTTGACTTTTCTTTTGGAAATGAGTTAAGTTGAATATTGAGATGTGATAAAGTTATAAAGGATATTTATTGGGATGTTTGAGTATATGTGTACTTTCGGTTAGGTTACAGCTTATTCATGAATGAAAATGTGGGTTGATGATGTGAATTATACATGTTAATATGTGCTTAATATGTGTTTGAAATGCATTTGTGAATTAAGTTAAGTGATTATTGCTTATGAAATCAAAAAAATGAGATATATGTGCATACTTGTAGAAATGTTTATGTATTTGTTTTAAGATAAGAAAATGATTTTATAGATCGATGCGAAATCAATAATGAATTACAATTGCCATCGATGAGCTAATGTTTATATGAATATAATTCAATAAGAGGACGTTATCCTAAACTATGCATCGGTAGAAATTTTCGGGGACGAAAATCCTTAAAGGGGGGAAGAGTTGTGACACCCCTAATTTGACCCTAGTCGGGAAGTGGTTTCGGGACCGCTAAACCGAGTTGCAGAAATAATTGAATATATTATTTTATGTCTAAAATATGTGATCATGCATGTGTGAAATTTGAATGCTTTGATTTTTGTCAATTTGAATGTATTTCTAAATAAAAAGGACTTATGTGAGAAAATTTAGAAATGTGCTAGGCAATTGCAAAATGGCCTATTAATGCATATTGTGAAAATGATGGGTTTGCATGTCAATTTACCCAAATTAAGGCATGGTGGCCAGCCATGCTATGAGTGGAAACATGTCACAAACATGTTATGTTAGTGATGGATGTTAGGAACAATAAAATAAAGAGTATGGGATACAAAATATATGCCTTTTATATTAATAAATTAAATGTTAAATGAATAAATAATATGAAATATGAACATATATTAAAAGAAATGGGTGATAAAAACAAAGTTGGTTCATCTTTTTCTTCTTCTCCATTGCCGTGAGTAGAAAAGGGAAAGAAGGAAAAAATAGCTTGAGACACATTTGGCCATTAGCATAGATTGATTCTAAGGTATGAGTTTATGTCATTTTTTTGTTGAAAACTTGTGAAATTGAGTTTGTATCTTAGTTCTATCTTAAACCATGAGTTATTCTCTTAGATTTTTTTATGGAAGCATGTACGGTTTTGTATAGAAAATCCTATGTTTGAAATTTGTTGTTAGAAAAGGGATTAAGAGTACTTAATAGACTCCATGAGGTTAAATTTCATATGAATAGGAAATTGTGACCTTAATTTATGAGCTAGATGCAATCCCTTATAAACCCCACGTTGAATTTCGATTTTGGTCAAAGAATGTGTATTCGGCCAAGTTCTTGATGAGTTAAATTTGATTGCTTGAAGCTTTAATTTGTAATTAGTCATTAGGTGAGTTTTAAACTTGTCAAAGTTGATAAATTGGGGGTTTAAATGGCTTGTTTATATTGTTAAGTTGGTTATGGTGGTTTCATCAAATGATGGTTATTAATGATTTGATAAATTGACCAAAGTGTAGTGATAAGTGTGAATTATATTTGACACGTTGCTCATGATTTTGTTGATTCGGTTATGTCATGTATTTAATGGTGGTAAGATGAGCATTCGGTTTTTATCATGGAAGCATAGGAAGCTTGTTAAAGTTGAATTTTAGAAAAGTTAAATGTGTGTGTGCTTGTGCTAGAGCCGAATGTGTATATGTATACTATGAGGTGGTTTAGCTTAAAGAAAATTAAGGTGCTCGGAAGGTGATTGTCGTGGATAGTTTAAGTAATGAAATTTAATTTCTGTTATGTAAAGTGATGACATTGCTGTTTGCAAATTTGAAGTTAAAAATTATTGATTGAGCATCAAGAGCTTATGGAAACAAAGTCGGATCGTGGAAAAAGGGAAATTGGTCGAATAGTCGGAATTGACGTACATTAGCGATCAAGGTAAGTTTTAAGTATTAAAGCCTATAATGTGATTGAGTATGATATGTTAAGCACATATTAAAACAATCATAACTCTATTGTAAATTTTATGCATATAGCCTAATGGCTATTATGAAGTATAGGTAAGTTATTAATATGATATGTTGCCAAATGGATATGATATTATGAAGTGCTAAAAGGATATGTCAGAAGAGTAAAATTGTGATAAACCTGCTCAGGACAGCAGCAGTAACATGAATTTAGAAAATCACCATAAATTGTTGGAGTTGAATGAGAGGCTGAATAAATTATGAAATTAAAGCTTAAGGAGTCTAGTTTCTTATAAAAGAAACCGTGTAAGAAAATTTATTTCCGATAATGAGATATTTAAAGTTGTGTGAGACAGTGCAGAATGGCACTGTAATCCTCTGTTCCGTTTTTAGAAAATCATTATAAATTGTACAAAAATGGTTATAAGATAAAATTTATATGCTTAGACTCCTTAATGAGTCTAGTTTCAAATGAAATCAAATACAACACATTTTGAATCCTGTAAAATGAGAAATCTGATTCGTAGTGAAGAGTGGTCAGATTAGTCAAACAGTGAAACAGGGGAAACTTTAAGAAAAATCTGGTATTGATTGGCCAAACTTAAAATTCTGGAAATTTTATGGATGGAAGATATACGATTCTATATTCAGGAAAAATTAACGGAAAGTGATTTTGAGTTTTGTAGCTCCAGTTATAAATGATTTAGTGACTATTGCTCAGGAAAAACAGCTTTTGCTGAATTTGAGATTGTGTTGTAAACCTTGATAAACTTGTTCTAGTTGCTCATAAGCTATTGATTAAACCCATACGTGAATTCTAAATTGTGATATTGGAAAATGATAGATGTAGATTCAGCCAACACAGTTTATATATGTGATAAGGCCTAATGGCCGATGTGATGAATGTGAAAGTGTATATGTGTGATAAGGCCTAATGGCCGATGTGATGAATGTGAAAGTGTATATATGTGATAAGGCCTAATGGCCAATGTGATGAATGTGAAAGTGTATATATGTGATAATGCCTAATAGCCGATGTGATGAATGTGAAAGTGTATATATGTGATAAGGCCTAATGGCCGATGTGATGAATGTGAAAGTGTATATGTGTGATAAGGCCTAATAGCCGATGTGATGAATGTGAAAGTGCATATGTGTGATAAGGCCTAATAGCCGATGTGATGAATGTGAAAGTGTATATATGTAATAAGGCCTAATGGCCGATGTGATGAATGTGAAAGTGTATATATGTGATAAGGCCTAATGGCCGATGTGATGAATGTGAAAGTGTATATATGTGACAGGGCCGAGTGGCCAACGTGATGGATGTGAAAGTGCATAAATGTGATAAGTCCCGAAGGGCATTTGTGTCAGTACTATATCCGGGTTAAAACCCCGCAGGCTTTATGCGAGAATATTATCACTGATTAATGTCCGTAAGCTTTGTGCTCGTACTATATCCGAGCTCTAAAGGCCCGATGACTACGTGTGGGACTTTTGTCCGGGTAAGACCCGATAACTTCGTGTGGAGATTATGTCCGGGTAAGACTTCGTAATAAGAATTGCTTATAAATATATTCAATGCGAAAGGTTAAACAGGTATGTACTCCAAGTTTATATGTGAGCTTGATTTGCACTAAATCATAAGGTAGTTATGTGATGCATACGAGAGCAATCTATGAGACTATTCCTATGATTATGTGACATCGGATCAGTGTGAGAGGCGATGTGAAATCATACGATATATCTATGTCACATGAGCTCACTTTTATGTGAAAGTTCATCTGCATATTGTATATGATGAGATGTGCATATTCGGTAAAGGGATGGCATGCCCGAAGGAAGAGTGAAATAAAAATACGAACAACTATGTTATAATTGTTGACACTGCTTAAAACTTACTAAGCATTGTAATGCTTACTCCGTTTACTCTGTTTCCTCTGTTTTATAGATCTCATTGAGAAGCTACAGGCTCGGGGATCGTCAGCAACTAGTCACACTATCACTATCCACTGTTTGGTACTGCTATGTTTCGGATTATCTTATGGCATGTATAAAATAGACTAGTGGCGGAAGAATATTTTGGTTAATGTATATAGCCATGCGAAAATGGCTTATATATGTTTGAACATAATGTTATAATCATTTGGTATGGAATGGTTAATCACTATCATAATTTGTGCTATTTATGCTAAAAGGGCTAGTTGAATCATGGAAACTATGAAATAGGTAAAGTCTACCTTAAAGGCAGATGCTGGCAGCAGCAGTGAGGTAGATTTGGAAAATCACTAAAAATATTAGGATTGGAATTAAATAATTAATAAATTATGTAAACGAACCTTGATGAATCTATTTTCATAGGAAAGTAACGAAACGATCATATGGACAGTATGTTAAGAGATATTCAGGTTCTCGTGAGACAGGGCCAGAATGGTTTCTGGATTCCCTGTTCCGACTTTGGAAATTCATTATAAATTAACCAGAGATAATTAGGAGTCATGCCATATATGTATAGATTCCACTCTGAGTCTAGTTTCTATAGAAATAAACGGTATCAGTATTGAAGCTCTGTGCAGGGAGATATCCAAGTCGTAATGCGCAAAGATCAGTGTAGTCGATCCCTGTAACATGGGATACTTTGACTAATAAACTGTACTAATTGGCCCAACCAAAAATTCTAGAAAACAATATGTAGATGGGCATATGAGTCTAGTTTCAGGGAAAAATTACGAAACTGATTTTCGAGTTGTGAAACTCAAGATATGATTTTTAAGATGACAGTGACGCAGTTAGCCAGCTTGCCTGGAAAATTTTTAAAATGGACTGCGATAGTAAGCGAAATTAGTCTGTGAACCCCTCGTGTCCGACTCCGGCAACGGTCTCGGGTACGGGGTGTTACAGTTAGGGATGATACCTAAGCTGTTAATGAAGTGATCGCATGAAGCTCCATAGATCTAGCAACTCTTCTGCCAGTACCCACTCTTATAGTTGGATATTGATAATCATTGTTAGCTATCCTTTCCAGAATCTCATATGCCTCATTATACGATTTATCCAGCAAAGTCCCATTGGTAGATGAATCAAATACCATTCGTGTATGTGTGTTAAGTCCATTATAAAACATTTCCATTTGTGTCCAGTGTTGGAAACCATGCATCAGAAATTTTCTAATCAATTCCTTGAATTGGTCCCAAGCTTCATACAATGTCTCATTTTCATATTGCCGAAAAGATATAATATCGTTCCTCAATTTGGAAATCATGTTTGGAGGATTATATCGCAACAAAAACCTTTGACAAAGTTCATTCCAAGATGCCACTGTTCCTGACGACAAAGCATTCAACCATGCTCTGGCACGATCTCGCAATGAATAAGGAAATAGCTTGAGTCTTAAGGCATCTTCAGGAACACCCTGTTGCCTGAATGAATCATTGACCTCCAGAAAGAGTTTACATGTAGCCACGGATCTTCAATAGGTAGTCCACAAGACTGTCCTAACATTTGTAGCATTTGAACATCACTGGTTTCAACACAAAATACTGAGCTTGAATATGTGGTCTAACAATCCCTGGATTCAAATAATTCAAGATTGGCTCTACATGCTCTCTAATAGGTCTATCTCTATCATCTATCACACGAGGAATATCAACATTCCTACCATTCGGATGTAATGGATGTTCTCTGCCTAGATAATTTCCTATCCATTCCATCTCTCGCAATTATTTTCTCCTTCTTTTCAAGGTTCTCTCAATTTCAGGATCAAAATAATACTATTCATTCTCAAGAATGCCTCTACTCATAAACTAGAAACAAACCTCAAAAAGAATAAAAAACAACTAAGTAAGATAAAACTAAGACAATTAAATCAATAATAACAAACCAAAATTCACCAATTTACTGATCCCCAGTAATGGCGCCAAAAAATTGTCGCGTGTGAACATGTAAAGTGAATGTGCAAGTATACACGTCAAATCAAGTAATAAAGTGATAAGTGAGATTGTCTCGAAAGGGATAAGAATAGGTAAAAATATGGTTGATTTATTACTATAAACTATATGAATTAGGCTTATGGCAAAGTAAATAGAATAATGGTTTGAAGTAAAGTTTTAATGTATGACATATACAAATCAAGTAATGAAAAAAATGTTGTGGCAATTCCATGAGACGAAGTTGAGAGGATTGAAGCTACTGAATGGGAAGGTTGGAACTACTTGGATTATACCTTAATAACATAATAATGTCATGGCAAAACCTGATCAAATTACTATTCAGAGTACAATTACCGCATTCTACTTTTTTCGAGAGCTAGAATTAAAGTTATCATTCTAAGTCTTTGTATGTCTACAAGTTTCAAGAATAATGCCTAACAATATATTTCCTTACTCTGTACAGATTACAACTCTATGTCTAGAGTCCTATAAGTATTTGCTCGAGTACTCACTCATATAATTTGATTATGATCCAACTTATTTAACCTTTTTAAAATTAAATCAAGTTTAAGGATATAACATGCATTCATCTATATCTAGAGATTGCATGCATATATTTAAAATAATCCAAACTGAATAAAATAGTGGATCTACTCAAAATATTACCATGATCATCAATATATCAAAATAGATACAGTAATTCCAACTCAAATGAAATTAGCTCATGGCTTGGGATTTAAAATCCAAAATAAGAATAACATTCAACATCATCATTTACAGTTTTAAAATCACATAAATTCATTAGTAGAATGAAGGTAGAACTATAAGAAGCATTCACCACTCTAGCTTTCACTTCGACACTGCTAATCGTGCAGGACCTAAGGCTGATTGCTCATCCCTTTCCTCGCATCTCTGCTCTCCTCTTAAGCTGTTACCCTCTCCCTTTTCTCTGGAATTTTTCATGAGTTTTTATGGAGAGAAAATTGTTCTCTAAATCCCCTTCTAAAATCCTATTTTTTTCTTTTCTCTTTCCTCTTTTATAGGGTAAGTCCCCTCTCTCAGCATACAATTTTCTCCCCCTTTTCAGGTGGATTTATCTGGTACACATCTAGCTAGCTGAGAATGACGAGGATTAAGTGCTGCGTCAGCATTTTCCTAGAATTTCCATGGAATTTATTTTGGCAATCCATCCAACCTTTTGCCATGGCAATATTTCACTTTCTTTATTCTCTTCTTCCTTCCTACACCTTCTGCATACAACAACCAATTCCCTTCTTCCCAACAATAAAAGCAACATGAAATGAAATTTAAGGCACAATCCAAGTGTTATTATGAAATATTTTAAAAATAACATAAAAAAGAAAATATACATACTTAAGTATAAGTATTTAATCAAGCTTAGATGTTTGAAATATAACTCTTGTCAAAAGTTATCAGTCACTATGGTCAGTAACGACAATAATGAGCTTATCCATACACGAACTATCATAGGATGGAAAGTCTGTATGGACTACTGCAAGCTCAACAAAACCATAAGGAAGGACCATTTTCCACTGCCCTTCATTGATCAAATGTTAGATTGATTAGCTAGAAAGGATTTCTACTACTTCTTAAATGTATACCCTGGGTACAATCAAATTGCAATCAACCCAGAGGATCAAGAAAGACAACATTCACCTATCCGTATGGTACATTTTTCTTCAGAAGAATGTCCTTTGGTCTCTATAATGCACCGACAACATTCCAATGGTGCATGAATTCCATATTCTCTGATATGGTTGAGAATTTCCTTGAAGTGTTTATAGATGATTTCTCATTATTTGGGAATGACTTTGAAGGTTGTTTACATAACTTAGAGTTGGTACTTCAACACTGTGAGGAGACTAACCTCGTCTTAAACTGGGACAAGTGTCATTTCATGGAAAGAGAAGGCATTTTCCTAGGGCATAAAGGTTCCCATAAAGGAATCGAAGTTGACAACGAAAAAATTGAAGTAATTGAGAAACTGCCACCTCCAATGAGTGTTAAAGGAATTAGGAGTTTCTTAGGGCATGTTGGATTCTATAGGAGATTTATCAAAGACTTTTCCAAGAACTTTAAGCCCTTGTGTGCCTTGTTGGAACAAAATAAACCTTTCATCTCTGATGAACCTTGTCTGTTAGCTTTCGAGGAGTTAAAAAAGTGAGTAGTGGTTGCACTGATTCTAATAGCTCCTGAGTGGACATTGTCATTCAAGCTTATGTGTGATGCCAGTGATTATGCCACGGGAATAATATTCGTCCAAAGGAAAAACAAAATATTCCATGCGATCTATTATGCCAATCGGACTCTAATTTACGCGTAGCTTAATTACACCACCACTGAAAAGGAATTATTGGTTATGGTATTTGCATTCAATAAATTCTGCTCATATTTATTTGGTACCAAAGTCACGGTTTACACATACCATTTTGCCATTAAGTATTCAGTAGCTAATAAAGATGCAACACCGAGACTGATTTGGTGGATACTCTTGCTGCAAGACTTTGATTTGGAGATTCCAGACAGAAAGGGAATCAAAAATCAAGTGGCAGATCATCCATCAAGGTTTGAAGCTGGAAATGAAGATAGCAATATCAAGCTTATTAACGATGATTTCTCAGACGAGCAGTTGTTGATTGCCACGACATTGCCTTTGTATGCCGATATTGTAAATTTCTTAGTTAGTGGATTGTTGCCATCTAGTCTTAATATCTAGGGCAAAAAAATTTCATGCATGATGCGAGATTCTACTTCTGGGATGAGCCTTATCTATATAAGCAATGTGTTGATCAGATATTTCGAAAATGTATTCCTGATGAAAATAATAGTGTACTACAACATTGTCATTCAGCCCTATATGAAGGACATTTTGGTGGAATAAGAATAGCAGCAAAGGTACTCCAATCTTGGGTTTTATTGGTCAAATTTGTTCAAACATGCCCATAAATTTTATAATACATGTGATCGTTGTCAGAGAACAGGCAACCTGTCAAGGAGATACGAAATGCCACTGTAAAATATTCTAAAAATTGAGTTTTTCGATGTTTGAGGGATAGAATTTATGAGTCTATTTCCACCCCCGTTCAACAATTTATACATACTCGTGTCAATAGATTATGTCTCCAAATGGGTAGAAGCCATCGCTCTACCTACTAATGACGCAAATTCAGTGATGAAGTTCCTACACAATAACATCTTTACGAGATTCGGTACGCCTCGAGCCATCATTAATGATGAGGGGTCCCACTTCGATTGCTAGCTAGTTGCTAATACTTTGCAAAGGTACGGTGTGAAACAAAATATTTTCGTGGCATATCATCCCCAAACAAACAGGCAGACTGAAATTTCTAATAGGGAAATTAAGCAGATTTTGGAGAAGGTTGTTAATCCAAATCGTAAGGATTGGTCCTTAGGATTGGACGAAGCTTTATTGGAATATCACAATGCTTATAAAACAACGTTAGGAATTTCACCATTCAAGCTTGTCTACAAAAAACCTTGCCATTTGTAGGTTGAGTTAGAGCACAATGCGTACTGGGCTATGAAGAAATTAAACATGGATAGGAAAGCTGTTGGAAATTGAAGGTTGCTTGAGTTAAATGAGATTGAAGAATTTAAGGCACAAACTATGAGAGCACTAAACTTTATAAGGAGAAGACCAAGCATTAGTCTGATAAGAGAATTATGCCACGACAATTTGAACCAGGACAACATGTGTTGTTATTTAACTCAAGGTTGAAACAGTTCCCTGGGAAATTGAAATCTCATTGGTCAGGTCCCTTTGAAGTAGCCAAAGTATACTCTCATGGAGCAATTGACATCAAAGATAGCAAAATTTGGGTCACATTTAAAGTCAATGGACAACATTTAAAGCACTAATGGGGTGTTCATGTGGATCACGACAAACAATCCATTGACCTTAGAGATGCTTAAGTTTAATATTTCTTTCCTGTCTTTATTTTCTTTACTTGCTTTACTTTAATTTGTTTTTTATGTTTTTCATCTTTAATTACTTGATGTTATATCCAATTATGGTTATATTTTTTATTAAATGTATAGATTTTGCAGGAATTACAGAGAAAGGATGAAGGTGTAAGAAAAATAGATGCAGTACCAATAGGTGTTTGCCCCAACAATTCAGAAGCGAATTGCGCCACAGCAAAGTGGCTAAGTGAATAGTGAAGCACGAGAAAATATGGGTTGAAAAAATAGAAAAGCCCAAGAAAAAGATTTTGGACAACTGGATACCATCCTGTTAATTAGGAAGCCCAAAAAGATTTTAGGGCTAGGCCATCCTAAGGTTCCCTCCAAAATTCTTTCTATTTTGCCTTCTTCCCTCTTTTTCACGCAACTTACCCTATAAGTTTCTTTGAACCGTGCGGCCTATTACCACCATTTACTTCTCTCCAACTACCAACACCTCTTTCATTTGACTCTAGTTACTCAGTGTTTACCCTTTCATCTTCTTTAACCTCACTAACATCCTTTTCTTACACTCTAAATTTCATCCCATTAACCTCTCTCGATTAGTTTCACAAACCATTTTCTTAGCTAGAATCTAGAAAAATTCTCAAGGATTTTTCAAGATTACTTAATGGCAAGAGTAAAAACAACTTCCAAGGGTGTTGAATCTTCTCAGACAGGTGCCACTCAACCAAAAGCCTTCTTCAACAATGTCGCTGCCTCGAAATATGACAACAATATTTCCAAGTGACCATTCTACTTTGAGTAGGCACACATGGGTTATGACAAGTTAGTTTCATCTATTACGGAAAAACATGATCGGCAAACCTTCAGCTTACACCCAGACGACGTCTTAGTTAAAGTTGTTCGTGAGTTTTATTCCCCTTCATTAATGTTCGAGGAACATCGGTCCCATTTGATGAAGATACAATCAATGCCCAATTTGGGCTGACAGATGTTCAAGATGAGCATACCCCATTTGTTGAAAACATCAATACTGAAGGCTTGAATCGGGTGTTAAAAGACTTGTGTGTTGATGGAACTAGGTGGACTGTGTCCAGCCAAGAATGTCACACGGTGGAGAGGACTTCACTAAAGTCCATTGGTAAGGTCTGGTATCACTTCCTCAAGAGTAGGTTAATGTCATATACCCACAATTCAATAGTGTCTGAGGAATGAATGCTATTGCTGCATTCGATCATCATCAGTAGAAAAATCAACATCGGCAAATTTATTGTTCATGAGCTGTATCAATGTGCGAAAAGGATGCGGGCAGTCTAAATTTCCCTTCCCTCATCATTGCTCTTTGCAGAATGGCTAATGTCCCCTTAAATTTCAATAAGAATGTTACTCGAAACAAGGGAGGAATGTCCTAAGCTATATTTGCAAAAGTCCAAGGAGTTGAAACACCAAAACAACACCAACAATGTAAGGCACCTACATCCTCTGCTAGGAACTTTACCTCGGAAGAAACCTCAGATTCTCAGAGTTCATTTGAAAACAAGTGCTACAATCCTTGGAGCAACTGGAGCAAAGAATGTCCCTATTCGAGATTTAGCAATATCAAATTACTGAAGAAATGAAAAAGGCCCAAGAACAATAGGCATTTTATTGGTCCTATGTGAAGAAGCTTGATAATGCTCTAAAAAAGTCCATGCAGAAGAACTTCACTAAGCCAATACCTAAATTTCCTAATTTCCCCAAAACTTTGCTACCACTTCCTAGGGCTAAACGTGCTGAAGAAGAACCAATTGAAGTGCAGTTTAACAAGGTAGAGTCTACAAATGTGAGAGAAAGTCCTAAAAAAAGGGAAAGTAGTTGAGGTAGAACCTGAGAAAACAAAAACTATGAACAATAAGAGTAAGGAAGAAGAGAAAAATGAAACCACTCCTGTAGTTAAAGCAACTGAGAAGGGAAAATAAGTTGTCCCACTTAAGCCACTTGAAGCAATGTCCACACAAGACAGCGAAATCAACCACATCATTAACGAGCTTTGTGAATCCAAAAAGGAAGTAGAGGAACCACTCATTCAGTCACTTAAAAGAAAGACAAGATATAAGCCCATAGCAAGAAAATCAACCCATAGGTAGTGAAGTACCATCACCACAAATTAAGCTTTTGGACAGGGGAGTTTCTTTTACCCTCTGCTAAATAAATAATTCATACTACATTTCGTTAATTTTGAGTATCACGCATTGAGGACAATGCATCCCTTAGGTTTGGGGGTGTAGCATGCATTTTAAATTTTATTTTAACATTTCATCACTCATTTTTATATTTTATTCTTATTGACATACTTCGTTGCCATAGCATTTCATGCATTTTGATAGGTAATAAAGAATTGTTTGTTATAACATTATTGAGTTGATTGCATGATAGCTAATTTAATGATGTCTAATTATGATAAAAATAGTCCTTAATAGTCCTTAATTTTTAAAAATATATATATAGAAAGGACATGAATAGAATCGATTCCTAAGGTTAGGATTCTCTATCATATCTATGACAGTTAGATTGTATTCATTCAATCCTTAATGACCATAGGAATTTTTGAATTAAAATTCACAGTTTCTTATAGAAGTTATTGAGTCGAAATGTACAAATATAGCAAATGAAAGGCTAAATTTAAAATCCCAGAAGCATAAATTGCTAAGTTTTGTAATAAAGACTCCAATGTCTGTTTCATTGAGTAGCCTAATATTTTGGTGTTTGCTCCATCTTTACTTTTGGGTAGAAAAAGTTTCACATAAGAGTACCTTAAATATATTTTAGGACACTCAGCCGTGGAAAACTACTAACTAGCTTAGGAGTTTGGTGTTTGCTCCATATTTACTTCCAAGTAGAAAGGTAGTTGGAAATATGAGTGAAGAAAATAACTTCAAATCATGATTGTGCTAAGTACTTGGGAGTTCAGTGTTTGCTCCATCTTCATTTCCAAGTAGAAAGGCATGTGTGATGAGATGAATTCCCAAAAACAAAGAATGAAGCAATAAATGGGAGAAGTATCAACTAAAGTCAAATTAAAAGCTGCATTAGACCAGGAATTCGTAAGTTCTTTAAGAATTAACTAAATACAATCAAATCTACACAACTGAACTTAAGGAGATTTTGATTTTTGGGAAAGGTTCTTGCATTGTTAGATTTGATGAGCTTTTATTGGACAAATTGCACATATTTTTGAGTGCAAGACATTCTAAAGGCTAAAAATTGGCAATGCTTAATGAACTTGATAATGTAAGTACAAGCAATGGAGTGCATTAGAGCATGCATTAGTTTTTAGGTTGCATTGCAATGCTTGAGTACAAGCAATAATTTAGGTTTGGGGTGTGATAACTCTTGAAAAGAGTTATAATTCATACTGTTAGACTTAGTTAATTGCTTGTACTTGGTAAAATTAGCTTTATTTTAGGTAATTGCACGATCAATTTTAGTCAATCGAATAGTGCATCTAAGAACTTGATATGGTAATTACTTTATTGCATCATTAATTTTAACTACTTGTAGATAAATTGTAGGTTTAAGGGAGAAGAATAGTAGAGGATAAAGGGTTACCGAGGCATTATGAGTTGTCATGGCAATGCTGGTGAAGAAAACAACAAACACCTAGTTAACAATGAGAGCATTCAGCACCTAGTCCTCCACATGCATGTATAATAGAGAATATTCACCTCAAAATTAGGAAAAAAGAAATCATTGCCTGATGGATTTTACCTTAGAGGAGAGCCTAAGTATAAAAGGAAAAAGGGGAACCAAAAAGGGAGGAGGCGAAGAAAATGAGAGAAGCTGCACCAGGATGCCGAGTTGGGGAATTTGTGTTTGAATCCCATATTTATTTCTCTACAATTTGTTTCAAATATTCCGTACTAAACTAATATTTTTGGTATATTTGTGCAACCCAGCTATGAGCTAACTTAATACGGCTAGGATTACTTTGGATGATGTTTTAGCTTTGATTAATGTTCATGGATTAATATGGTTCATTCTACTACTTTACCCAATGGTTATTTTTGTTTAAATTCTTATTAGGATTTTGATAAATGCTTGACAAGCCTTAAGGTAGCTTAATACCGATACGGTTAGGTTGTTGTAAACGGAAAAATATATAGGATTTTTCCTATATAATTCATCACCTTTTTACGTAAAATTGTTGTTAAAACCAAGTAATTGTTTAATAAATTAATAAAATATATGAAAATATGAAATTAGGACATAGAAATTATTAAAATGTAATTTTATGTTTTATTATATAGTTTTCATGCATAAAATGACTTATTTTATATTGATTTAAGCATATTATATTTTTAAGCTATGAAGTGGGCCATGCACGATTAAGTTAAATAATAAAATATAATGTTATTTTTTAATAATTCTTTTAAATATTTCATTAATAAAACTAGGTTTAATTAATTAAGTAAATTGATTAATTAAACTGGTTAAATTAATTCATTTGGTCCTCTGAACTATCTGTTATTTTTGACAGGTTTGAGAGTTTTCTTCTAATTGTAAAACCGTCCAAAGTGGGGACCAAGTCAACCCAATTTTCGGCTTCACATAGCTGATTATAAAAAAAATTTTGGTTTAATTATACAGGGCCCTTGAAGAGTTGAAGAAATTAGAGATTTACCTGAAGATTTGTTGGAGACCGAGTCTTAGTCCTAAGTTGTTGTGGCATTCAAATTGACCAAAAATCAAGGAAAAATCAGCCACATTTCCTCAATTCATGGCCGGCCACTCTTGGAGGAGGTTTCAAAGGATGGACACTCCTAATTTTAGCAAACTAGCTCCCTTGCCTCACCTATAAATAAGAGCTCATTTCTCATCATCCCTCATTCCTCATCTTATCATCTCTCTCAAATATCTTAGCTCTCATGCCTATAATCATCCTTGCATAAGGGTTTTAACAAATTAGCCTCCTAAAGAGCCCTTGGTCAGCCACCTTGGAGAACCATCAGCAAATGAGCAACGCAAAGAAGCGAAGGGGCCTCGTCAGTCAGAGTCTTGGGTGACAGTCACTTTGAATTGGGTTTAATCTTTCTTTTATTTATTTAATATAAATTTGTTTGCTATGTATTCTTTGTTCTTGTTTACAGCAATGATAGCTTAATTTTATTTAAGCTAGGATGATTATTTTGATTAAATGATATTTATTTGATTCATGCTTGTAATGTTTGTGCCTCAATCGATCATGTTTTCAATTAAAATCAAGTCTGCATTTCGTTCATACGTGATTGAAATGCACCTGAATTAACTAAGCGATCCTAACCA
The DNA here is from genome assembly GCF_007990345.1 of Gossypium hirsutum. Taxonomy (NCBI): domain Eukaryota; kingdom Viridiplantae; phylum Streptophyta; class Magnoliopsida; order Malvales; family Malvaceae; genus Gossypium; species Gossypium hirsutum. Next base: position 41,027,155 of record NC_053442.1, on the reverse strand, counting down.
GACGATGGCTAATGGACGCATAATTGAAATGCGCATGCTCAATTTAGATTCTAACCGGATTAAATTGTAGGTTGCATAACAACTCTAACCTGGCTCTGTTATCTGTATAGTTTTTAGATTTGTGTGATTAAATTGTTTCAAACCTAACACGTCCCTGTTACCTCACACGAATGCTAAGAAACACTTAGTAAATAAGGATCAGTAAAATAGGTATTTACTAAGTAAACCAAACTCATGAAAGATCGAGTTGCCATGAAATGTTTTTTCGAATATTATTAAGCATGATGATAATATACTAAGTTTTTAAATAAAGTAATTGTCCTAGTTTATTTATGTTATAATTGTTGCAAATTGTGTTAAATTTTACTAAAATCTATTTCATTCATATAGCCTGCATATTAGGACAATTTACATTAGAGATCATTGCATCTAGTTTATACCGCTTCTCAACTATATTTTGTTTTTATTTTTCAAATTGTTAATATAATTTTACAAATTAAGTGACTTAGCACAAATACAATCCCTGTGGAGATGATAACTCGATACTTACTTATTACTTGATAACGACTGTGTACACTTGCACAAACCCGAGCGTTACAAGTTTTTGGCGCCGTTGTCGGGGATTGTCAACTATTGTCATAGTAATTTTTTTCGTGAAATTATTTATTTTCAATTTTATTTATTTCTAACATTACTAACTTATTTTTTTAATTTTTTTGATTTTTTGTTCAGGTGTTTATTAGCATAGATCGAATTATCAATTTGCTCCCTATAGACCCTAAAATTGAGCGAACTTTTAAACAAAGAAGACGCGAACAAACAACTCAAAGACAAGTCGAGATGGACCCTGGAAATCGGAATCAAGACCAATGTAATGAAGCCGATTATGTACGAAATCTCATCCTCATTGCCGATGATAGGGATCGATGCATCAGACAATATGTTGTGCCGCTTTTCAGTGAGTTAAACCCAGGAATTAGAAGGCCAGATATTGAGGCAACCCAGTTTGAATTGAAACCAGTGATGTTTCAAATGCTACAAACAATGGGCCAATTTAGTGGTATGCCCACAGAAGATCCACATCTCCACCTTCGATTGTTTATGGAGGTGAGTGATTAATTCAAGATAGCCGGTTGACTAAAGACGTACAAAGATTGAAGTTGTTTCTGTACTCATTGTGAGATCGAGCATGAGCATGGCTCAATTCATTGCCACCAAGGTCCATATCTACATGGCAAGAATTAGCAGAGAGATTTTTGGTTAAGTATTTTCCATGTAGCAAAAATGCTAAGTTGAGGAACGAGTTCACAACTTTCCAGCAATTAGATGATGAGTCTTTGTATGAGGCTTGGGAGCAATTCAAGGAGTTACTTCGTAAGTGTCCTCATCATGGGATTCCTCATTGTATCCAGTTGGATACATTCTATAATGGTCTCAATGTACATACAAGATTGATGGTCGATGCTTCTACAAATGGTGCAATTTTGTCTAAGTCTTATAATGAGTCTTATGAGATCATCGAGAGGATCGTGAGTAATAACAGCTTCAAGAAGATGAGCAGCCGGAGTTCATGAAGTTGACTCTCTTACTTCATTATCGGCTCAGGTATCGTCTATTTTCTCTATGTTAAAATAGTTAACCGCTAATAGTACTAATAGCAGCTCAGCCACCAAGTCCGTTCGAAGTAGTTTCCTGTGTGTACTGTGGGGAAGGTCATTTTTTTGAGAATTGTCCATCAAATCCTGAGTTAGTGTACTATGTGGGGAACCAATATCAAAATAAGAGTGGACAAGGTCCCTAGTCCAACTTCTACAATCCTTTACGGCGTAATCATCCTAACTTTTCTTAGAGTAACCAAGGAAATGGATTGAACAACAACTTATTGCAACAGAAACCCAACCAATCTCAAGGGTTTAATCAGCAAGCTCCAAAACCACCTCAAACTAAGGCATCAAACAGTTTGGAGAACTTGTTGAAAGCATACATGGAAAAGAATGACGCTTTGATCCAGAGCCAAGCAGCAACATTGAAAATTTTGGAAAACCAAATGGGTTAGTTAGCTACGGAGTTACGTAATAGACCACAAGGAACCTTGCTGAGCGATACTGAGAATCCAAGAAATTTGGGTAAAGAACATATCAAGTTAGTGGCATTGCGGAGTGGTGAAATTCTAGAACCCAGATTGATTGATGTCGAAGATAAGCCTGTTGAGAAGAGTCAACCAGATGTTGAAGTTCCTACACCAAAGGAATCAAAATCTGCAAAGTCTGACAAGGTAAACCCTGACCTAGTGAATTCAAATATTTTAACAACTTCTTTGGATGCAGATTTACCTACTCAGAAAAGTTGTTCGGTTCAACCGAAAGTTCCATCACCTCCATATCTACAAAGATTGCAGTAGCACAAGTAGAAACAGGAGGTTCAATTCAAGAAAATTTTGGATGTTCTGAAGTAGTTACAGATCAATATTTCGTTGGTGGAGGCCTTAGAACAAATGCCAAATTCTGTAAAGTTTATGAAGGATATACTGTCCAAGAAAAAATAGCTGAGTGAGTATGAGACTATTGCTTTGACAAAAGATGCAGTGCGTTCCTGCAAAACAAACTGCTACCGAAATTGAAAGACCCAGGAAAAGCTTAACTATACCCTGTAACATTGGTGAATCTTATTATGGTAAAGCTTTGTGTGACTTAGGAGCGAGTATCAACTTAATGCCTAAGTCTATTTTCAAGATGTTAAGGATAGGTGAAGTAAGACCTACAACTGTGACGCTTCAGCTAGCAGATCGATCTTTAGCATATCCTGAAGGAAAGATCGAGGATGTTTTGGTAGGAGTCGATCAATTTATTTTTCCTATTGATTTCATTATTTTTAGATTTTGAAGTAGATAAGGAAGTAAAAATTATCATTGGGAGACCTTTCCTAGCCACGGGAAGAACGTTAATTGATGTTCAGAAAGGTGAACTCACCATGCGAGTTCAAGATGACAAGTAACCTTTAACATTTTTAAAGCAATGAAATTTCCCAATCCAGCAGAGGAGTGCTCAGTTATGGAAGAGATAGAAATCTTGGTTTCTTTGGAAAGCAATTTTGAAGAAGATCCATTAGAGAAAGCTTTATATCTTGACCCTTTGGAGGATGAGGAAGGTGAAGAAAACATGGCTTTGATGAAAGCCAATCCAAGAAATTATATTCAATCCACACGGTTTGAACCGTTGGAGTTGGAAGTCAGAGAATTTTTGCAACCCAAGTTGTCAATCGAAGAACCACCTAAACTCGAACTAAAGGTACTTCCTTCCCATTTGAAATATGTGTATTTAGGTGATTGTTCTACTTTGCCTGTGATTATTTCAGCAGAATTGACAAAAGATCAATAGGAGCGATTAATTGTTGTTCTAAAGAAATTTAAGAAAGCAATTGGTTGGAGCATAGCTGATATTCGACGTATAAACCCTTCATTTTGCATGCATAAAATCATTTTAGAAGAAGGTGAAAGAGCTCGAATTAATGGGCAAAGAAAGCTCAATCATATTATGAAAGAATTTATGGGAAAGAAAGTGATCAAATGGTTAGATGCAGGAATCATCTATCCTATTTCAGATAGTTCGTGGGTAAGTCCGGTGCAGTGTGTATAGAAGAAAGGTGGAATCAAGATTGTTGAAAATGAGCATAACGAGTTAATTCCAACGAGAACTGTTACCGGTTGGAGAATTTGTATTGATTATAGAAAGCTGAACAAAGCCACTCGGAAGGACCATTTTTCGTTGCCTTTTATGGATCAGATGTTAGATCGATTGGCAGGTAATGAATTCTACTATTTTTTAGATGGCTATTTGGGATATAACCAAATAGTTGTAGCCCCGAAGGACCAACATAAAATAACCTTTACTTGTCTGTATGGTACATTTGCTTCTAGGCGGATGCCTTTTGCTTTATGCAATGCACCTACAACTTTTCAATGATGCATTATGGCAATATTTACTGATATGGTCAAAAATTTCGTCGAGGTTTTCATGGATGATTTTTCTGTTTTTGGTAACACTTATGATATCTGTTTGAGTAATTTGGCTAAGGTACTGAAGAGATGAGAATAGACAAATCTTGTCCCTAATTAGGAAAACTGTCATTTTATGGTCAATGAAGGAATTTTCTTAGGTCACAAGATCTCAAAGAAAGAAATTGAAGTTTACAAAGCAAAGGTGGACGTAATTGAAAGATTACCAAGCCTAATTAATGTGAAAGGAGTCAGAAGTTTCTTAGGCCATGCCGGTTTTTACCGAAGGTTTATCAAGGATTTCTCGAAAATTTGTAAGCCGCTGTGTTTGTTGTTAGAGAAAGATACAATGTTCAATTTCAACAAAGCATGTTTGGAAGCTTTTAAAGATCTAAAGAATCGATTAATTACAGCCCCAATAATCGTTACACCTGATTGGAACTCACCTTTTGAGTTGATGTGCAATGCAAGTGATTATGCTATTGGAGCTGTGATGGGTCAAAGAAGAAATAAAGTATTCCACCCCATTTACTATGCAAATAGAACCTTGACGGGAGCCCAACTCAATTGTATGATAACTTAAAAGGAACTATTTGCTATAGTTTTTTATTTTGACAAATTTCGTTCATATCTTATAGGTACCAAAGTTACAATATTTACTGACCATGCGGCCATTCAATACTTGCTCATGAAGAAAGATACAAAATCAAGGCTAATTCATTGGAGACTTTTACTCCATGAATTTGACCATGAGATCCAAGATAGAAAAGGTGTCAAAAATCAAGTAGCTGATCATCTTTTGAGGTTGGAGCAAGATAAGGTAACCCAGTTTGGTGTGCCTATCAATAAGAATTTCCCAGATGAGCACTTATTTAAGGTAAGTCAAATTCATGAAATACCCTGGTTTGCTGATTTTGCCAATTATCTTTCATGTGAAATAATTCCTCAAGAAATGACATACCAACAAAGGAAGAAATTCCTTCATGATAGTCAGTATTATTTTTGAGAGGATCCATTTTGTTTATACAGTGTGCGGATAATATAATCCGAAAGTGTGTAGCTGAGATTGCTGAGATCTTATATCATTGCCATTCATCTCCAAATGGGGGACACTTTGGTGGTTCACGTACTGCAGCAAAGATTTTGCAAGCAGGTTTCTTTTGGCCTACACTATTTAAAGATGCTTACGCTTATGTGAAGAACTGTGATAAGTGCCAAAGAACCGGAAATATATCAAGGAGGAATGAGATGCCCTTGACAAACATTTTGGTGATTTAATTGTTCGACGTATGGGGCTTTGACTTTTTAGGCCCATTTCCTTCTTCATATGGGAACAAATACATCTTAGGTGCTGTGGACTATGTATCCAAGTGGGTTGAAGCTGAAGCATACCCTACAAATAATGCTAAGGTAGTCATGCGATTCCTACATAAGTGTGTGTTTACACGATTTGGGACACCAAGAGCTATTATTAGTGATGAAGATTCTCACTTTTTGAACAAATGACTTAAGTGGTTGCTGTAAGAGTATGCCCAAAGATCAATCATAAGATGGTTGGGATAACATGCTTGATTTACCATGTTTATTAATATAAGGCGTTGCCATTATTATTTCAGTTTCTTTTCTGTGTGTATAAATAAACTGTTTTATAATAATGTCCTGAGAATAATATGATTATTCTTAAAAGATCCTTAGTCAAGTATTATTATTGACTAGGACAACAATAATGCATTAAGACTAACATGTAGTTGATTGATGATAAAGAGTTGTCATTGATATGGAGTGTAAAATCAATGCATGAATATGTGTGTTAGCGAACAACATATTGGACTGACCCTCTATGAGTATGTTTCTTGGATAAATTATGTAATTGTCACAACATTACTCATAGTGATTAATATGTATATGATCCTCATACTTGAGATCATCATTGTCCCAACATCGTGAGTTGTATATTTTGATACAATCAAACGTACACTGTAACTAGTTGTTCTATAAATACTGATGTTGTATATACCACAACCTATGTAAAGGGATATGGTTGATCAATATAGGATAAGCCCCTCCTACATAATGAGAGTAATATCTTAGGCCACTTGATTGAGTGAGACTAGAAATGTATGGCCATGCTAAAATAAGTTGATATGAGATGTCATACTTATTTATATATCATAGTCTGCTCAAGATATCAAGGAACATGGGATGGACTATGCAAGTGTGACTATTCCATGACTTGTGTCCATTCCAGAGATAAAGGACTTAACGATTAATGCATGAAAGGTTAATCACAAAAAGGTTATGTCGAATCATGACTTCTTGTAACTTAGGTAGCAATGATGCATTGCTAGATGCCACTCATTGTTTGTAACATTAGAATCATTCTAGTATTACTGCTAATGTTACAAGAACCTACAGGGTCACACCCTATGGTTGAAATGAACGGAATAAAACATAGTTGGTATTGTGTTTGGTTGTCACATAAATTAAATTAATTATAGAATTAATTTAATTGGGCAATCAAATATCGAACATATTATATGTACAAGGATGTTGTACACATAATGAGAACATAGTTCTATTAATATATGAATTTGGTTCATATATAAATTTAAATAAATATAGTTTACCGAAATCCTTGTTATAATTAATGTAATTATAATTTTCGGTTAAAAACAATATTATATTTATTTATTTTTAATTATGATTGTTATGTTTGGATAAAAATTTTATGAATTATGATTCATTATATATATACCAATTATAAAAGGGTGATACATAGAGAGTTTTCAAAAACCCTAAAAAAAAGGAAAACTTGAAAACTTTGTTTGTGAGGTCTAGCAGCCGTCAAGCAAAGAATTCTCCAAAAATAGTTTTGGAGATTTCTTTCGTTCATTGTCAAACTGAGTGGATTACGTAGAGGTCGGAATCATAAAAGGTTGCGGCTTGGTTTGGTAGTAGATCAGAATTCTCATTGCTGAGGCGTCGCTATCTACTCATATTGAAGTTTCAGTAATTTCAAAACCATTATTTCATCCCGATTCGTTCCTCGCACATGGATCCATGGGCTGGCTCACCGAAATTATTATTTTTTATTAATTTTTTCTGCACCATGAGGGTACCGGTGATCCTACAGTTGCTTGAAAAATATGATGTGAAGCACAAGATTGCTACTGCCTATCACCCCCAGTCTAATGGACAAGTTGAAAGAGTGAACCGTGAAATCAAAGGTATCCTTGAAAAGGTAGTATGCCCTAACAAAAAGATTGGTCTTGAAGGCTCGATGACTCATTATGGGCCTATCGAACAGCATTCAAGACTCCTTATTGGTTAGTCTTTGGAAAGGCATGTCATTTGCCATTAGAATTGGAGAATAAATCTCACTGGGCTTTGAAGTAGTTAAATTTTGATCTTAAGCATGCCGATGAGAGAAGGATGTTACAACTTGATGAGTTGGAAGAGCTGAAGTTGTTTTCCTATTAGAATGCCAAAATGTGTAAAAAAAGATCAAATAGATTGCGTGATAATCATATATACAACCTCATGAGTTAAAAGAAGGTCAGAAGGTGTTGTTATTTAATTCAAGGCTGAAGTTATTTCTTGGGAAGCTAAAATCCCGATGGAAAGGACCTCATACCATCCACCGAGTTTATCCTTATCGAGCTATTGAATTGCACAACAATTACAGAGGTACGTTTAAAGCTAATGGTCAATGTCTCAAACACTACTGGGATGATGAAGTTAAGCGAGTTGAATCTTCGTTCAAATTAACAAACCCTTGATTTTTCATAAACTCGTCTAGTAAATAAATAAATAATTAGAATTTATTTTCTTAAATTAAGTACATTTAATTAATTTTATCTAAGGAGATTGGAACTTAAGCGGGACCGCTGTGACCCCTCCAACCTTTCCTGGGAATTAATTTAATGTAATTTGTTAAGAAGAAATCTTCTAATTAGGATTTAAAATGTTTTTTTTCTCTAGTTTAATTTATTTTTTTAATTTTTAATTTTATTGTTAATAAAGAGGGTCAATTTTGGCCCAAGTACTAATCAATTTTCTTTTAAGATATAGTTTAAGTTTGAGGCCCAAGTTAACAAAAAGGAGGGAACAATTTAACCCTTACTGTCAAACCCATTACTTGCCACCCAAGTAACTTTAATTTAGCAAAATTTTTGCTACATGTTGTCCTAATTTTTCCCTATATAAACCCTTTTCCATTCTACTAAATTTTCATATCCCTCAAAGTAAGTTGCTTACACCCCAAAATTCTTTAAAATCTCTCTTTTTGTGCCGCTAGTCTCAAATCCTGAAAGGAATCTCTAGCCCTTTTCTTTTCTTTGGCCATAACTCCTTTGCCGTCGCAATGTTTGTCGAAGCAAGATCCACCCTCTTTTATCGATTTCTCTTTTGCCTCTGCAAGCAGAAACTTTGTCGAATTTTTGAGAAAATACCGTTTGTCGTAAAAGAACTAGATCGTCAAAAACTACTTTGAAAAACCCAATTTTGATCGATGAAGAAGTGAAAGAGCGATTTGATTCAATCTTTAAGCATTAACCTATGATGCTGGAAAAAGGTTTTAACCTGAAAAGCAATGATGTGATGGTTGTCCCTATGCCGATTAGAAAGATAATCAATGCTATCAAGTGGGAACGATTCTATGATGCTCGTTCACTTCCCGATGTTGAACTAGTTCGAGAATTCTATGCTAGTTTGACTACACAAGATGCTACTGAAGTCATCGTTCGAAAGAAAAATGTATCTCTTACTTCTAAGTCCATCAATGATTTGTTTAATTTACCTGATGTTGAGGAAGATGAGTACTACCCTATGATGAACAATATCAATTGGGATTTTCTTTAACAAGTGCTTGATGTTGTGACAAATCCGGGATCCCAATGGATTATAAGAAAGTATGGGAGCAATTCTTGTCGAAGAGACTATTTAAAACTAGTAGCAAAGGTATGGTTTTATTTTGTTTGCTATAATTTTTTCCTTATCTCACATAGTTCCACCATCTCGATGGTACGAATGCTCTTGTTATATGCAATTTTGACAGAAAAGTCCATTAATGTTGGGAAAATTATCCTCAAGGAACTTCATGATTGTGCTAAAAAAGGCAGGAAGTGCTTATTTCCCATCATTAATCAATTCACTTTGCTTAAGGTCCTGTGTTAAAACACAAGCAAATCTGAAGGGGAAATATGTCCAAGGGTGCATCACAAGTCATGATCTTGAAAGGTTAGTAGAGAGAGTGCATGAACTGAACCAAGGCGAGTAAGAGGAACCAATGAGCCAGAAACCAAAGAGCTATCAAATAAAACTAAAATTGAAGCTGATTCAGTTACAGACACTAAAGAAGAAGAATTTGATAAAGAACCAAATAGTCCCCAACCAGCTGAAGGAGCTGAAAACTCTACACCATGGGTTGCGCTAGAAGAAGAACCAGTCAAGCTAAGTATTGAACCAGAATTTACGACTCCAGTGTCGACTCCTGCAAGTACTTCAAAGAAATTGGAGCAATCAAATTTGATGGATATGTGCAAGTTCATGCACAATCAACAACAAACTTACTGGAAATATGCAAAAATTAGGGATAATTCCATTCGAAATACTTTTAAGAATATCTCTAACACTTTTGTTCCTGAGTTCCCAGATGCTATCTTTGAGACATGGATGGAAGATACTGATGATGCAAGTAGAGATGGAACTAAAGAAGGCAAGGGGAATGAGTCAGAAAAATAAAAGGGGGGATTCTTGTCTTGTTATTTATTTAATTGTTTTTTAGGTCTTTAGGAATTTATTTCGTTAGTAATTAGGATTTAATCTTTGCAAAATAAAACATAGCAAGCATGAATAAATACTTCTTTAGAAAGAAAAAGACTAAGTGATGTGGCAATGGGAATGAACATATCTAGGATTGGGTTATTAGGAAAGACTTGGTATTTAAGCAGTCTTAATGACTCACCTCTCTTTCTTTACAACCTTACCTGGTGTTCAGTTTTCATTCATTACTTTGTTCTTGCAATGAGTACATTACTTCTTTATGAAGGGGGGTAAGGCAACTAAATTGCTCAAATTTTAAAATTTTCAAGTATGTTTCAATCATTTCTTTCACAAGTATGGTTTAATAAATGAATGTTTAGAGAAATTCTTTTTAATAAGATAGCTTGTATGCAAGTATGAATGATGATTTTATCTGAGTGATTGTATGTTATCATGAAGAATTGAATGTTTTTATGATCTTAGTCTTTGGTAATGTTTGCCATGAAAACTTAGTTTTTCTTGAGATCAGACATGCATGAAGGTTTATATCTTTAGAATTGACTTAGTAACTTTCTTGAAGCGAAATTCTAAGGGACATAAAAATCTAAAATGATATAGGCACCATTTTTCTTTTGACCGTTTGAGCCTTTTCAAGCCCACCTTATGATATTAGACCTTTGAAACTACAATTTTGAGCTTTAAGGCCTGTTTTTGAAATGAACCTACATTATAAGCCAGTTACCATCTTTTTAAAATTATCCTAATTTTGTGCACCTATCTTAACTTAAGTGTCTTGGGAATCAACATTTGAGGAAATTTTTCATAAAGATGTATGTGCTCATGTTAAAAAAAACATCACAAAGACAAAGAAAGAGCGAAGAAAAGTTCACCTAGTCTTCAAAAAGGAAAAATATATGAGTTTGAGTTCAAAATAATTTTTGGGGTGTTCCAAAGGTTCACTTGAAGAAAAAGGTTAAATTTCGAGAAATCTAGGACAAGTTAAAGGTTAAGATTTTTGAAATCGAAATGTCCCATCTCTTAAAATTCCTACCTTTAAACCAAGCCCCATTACAACCTTATAAAAGACCTATTGATTTGATGATTATGTCACATACATTAGTGGATAAGAAGTATTAAGTTTAACATATAAAGATCATAAATAAGTCTTATGATTGTTTGCTTGATTGATGAGAAATTGTGTTGAATGAAGAATATTATCTATGGTTGTGACATACATGCAAACTATGATTCATGTTGGCATATCTTGAAACTTAGAATAAAATTTTCAAAATGTTTGTATATGAGTTACTTGTTAATAAAGAAGATCTATGAGCATGAATTTGTTGATGCATGATTATGAGATGAAGATTGATGCTACTTACACTCTTAGCAAAATTTGCCTTAGCAGGACCTTGTGTTGTGCATGAACATTACTTGGGACGAGCAATGATTTAAGTTTGGGGGTGTGTAAATGGAAAAATATATAGGATTTTTCCTATATAATTCATCACCTTTTTACTTAAAATTGTTGTTAAAACCAAGTAATTGTTTAATAAATTAATGAAATATGTGCAAATATGAAATTAGGACATAGAAATTATTAAAATGTGATTTTATGTTTTATTATATAGTTTTCATGCATAAAATGGCTTATTTTATATTGATTTAAGCATCTTATATTTTTAAGCTATGATGTGGGCCATGCATGATTAAAATAAATAATAAAATATTATATTATATTTTAATAATTCATTTTAAATATTTCATTAATAAAACTGGGTTTAATTAATTAAGTAAATTGATTAATTAAAGTGGTTAAATTAATTCATTTGGTCCTCTAAACTATCTGCTATTTTTGACAGGTCTGAAAGTTTTCTTCTAATTGCAAAACCGTCCAAAGTGGAGACCAAGTCAACCGAATTTTCAGCTGCACATGGCTGATTATAAACCAATTTTTGGTTTAATTATACAAGGCCCTTGAAGAGTTGAAGAAATTAGAGATTTACCTGAAGATTTGTTGGAGACCGAGTCTTAGTCCTGAGTTGTTGTGGCATTCAAATTGACCAAAAATCAATGAAAAATCAGCCACATTTCCTCAATTCATGGCCAGCCACTCTTGGAGGAGGTTTCAAAGGATGGACACTCTTAATTTTATCAAACTAGCTCCCTTACCTCACCTATAAATAAGAGCTCATTTCTCATCATCCATTATCCCTCATCTCATCATCCCTCTCATCTTTCATCCTCTCTCTCAACTCTCTTAGCTCTCACGCCTATAATCATCATTGCATAAGGATTTTAGAAAATTAGCCTCTTAAAGAGCCCTTGGTCAGCCACCTTGGAGAACCATCAGCAAAGGAGCAACGCAAAGAAGCGAAAGGGCCTCATCAATTAGAGTCTTGGGTGACAGCCACTCTTAATTGGGTTTAATCTTTCTTTTCTTTAATTTAATATAAAGTTGTTTGCTATGTGTTCTTTGTTCTTGTTTACAACAATGATTGCTTAATTTTATTTAAGCTAGGATGATTATTTTGATTAAATAATATTTATTTGATTCATGCTTATAATGTTTGTGCCTCAATCGATCATGTTTTCAATTAAAATCAAGTCTGTATTTCGTTCATACGTGATTGAAATGTACCTGAATTAGCTGAGCGATCCTAACCAATAATTGAAATGTGCATGGTCAATTTAGATCCTAACCCGATTAAATTGTAGGTTGCATAACAACCCTAACCAGGCTCTGTTATCTACATAGTTTTTAGATTTGTGTGATTAAATTGTTTCAAACCTAACACGCCTCTGTTACCTCACACAAATGCTATGAAACCCTTAGTAAATAAGGATCAGTAAAATGCGTATTTACTAAGTAAAGGATTCCGAAAGGATCTAATTTGGTTTCCAAACTCATGAAAGATCGAGTTGTCATGGAATGTTTTTCGAATATTATTTGGCATGATGATAATAAATTAAGTTTAATTAAAGTAATTGCCCTAGTTTATTTATGTTATATTTGTTGCAAATTCTGTTAAATTTTGCTAAAATCTATTTTATTCATATAGTCTGCATATTAGGATAATTTACATTAGGGGTCATTGCATCTAGTTTATACCACTTCTCAATTATATTTTGTTTTTTTTTTCAAATTGTTAATATAATTTTACAAATTAAGTGACTTAGTACAAATACAATCCCTGTGGAGACGATAACTCGATACTTACTTATTACTTGATAACAACTGTGTACACTTGCACAAACCCGAGCGTTACAGTTGCCTGGATAGAAGTTGGGTAATATAAGTGAGTGTTAATTGATATACTCGTGTGAACTAGAAAATATTATTTCTGCTACTATAATTATTACTCCTAACTGGTCAAAACCTTTTATTATAATGTGTGATGCTAGTGACTATTCTGTAAAGGCAGTGCTGAGGCAAGAATAGAATAACCTATTTGGAGCTATTCATTATGCAAGTAAAACACTCAATTTGGCATAGTGTAATTACACTACAATTGAAAAGGAAATGCTTGCAATCGTGTTTGCCTGTGAAAAATTCTGACCGTATTTGATGGCAAATAGAGTTTATGTGTACACCGATCATTTAACTTTGAAATATGTTATGAAGAAAAGGGAAACGAAGGCTAGGTTAATGAGGTGGGTGTTATTGCTTCAAGAATTTGATTTATGGATAATGGATAGAAAAGGAACAGAAAATCAAATTCCAAACTATTTATCCAGAAGAGAGAATGACACAGAATAATTGAAATCTAAAGAAAGAAAAGAAACTTTTGTTGACGCACAGTTGTTCAGGGTGAATATCCACAAAGCAAGGTTCAACAATAATTGTGCCCCATGGTACATTGGTTATGTAAACTATATTTCTAGGGGCGTCTTTCTACCAAAAATGTCATGGCAACAAAAGAAAGGGATCATGCATGAAGCAAAAAATTACATATGGGAGGATCTGTATGTTTTCCGACAGTTTGTAAGAAGATGTGTAGCCAAAGGATAAGTAGTTAATATTCTATTGGGATGTCACACATCCCCCTATGGAGGATAGTTTGGCGGAAAAAATAGCTTAAAAAATACTTCAATCGGGATTCTACTAGCCAACCATGAACAAGGACGCATACGAGTTTGTGCAAAAGTGTGACAGATATCAAAGAATTGGGAGTATATCAATAAGGGATGAAATGCCACAAATGGGGATACTGGAGATAGAGGTATTCGATGTTTGGGGGATTAACTTCACAAGGCTATTCCCAAGTTCTTTTGGGAATCCTTACACTCTATTAGTTGTTGACTATGTTTGAAAGTGGGTCGAGGTTGTGGCTCTACCCATTAACTACACAAAATTAGTATTTAAGTTCTTGCAAAAAAAATATCTTTGCCAGATTTGGAGCCCTACGCGAATTGGTAAGTGACGAATGATCTCATTTTTGTAATAAATAGTTCAATGTTGCTTTGGCCAAGTACAGGGTATGACACCGAATGAGAACAGCATACCATCCTCAAGCTAATGGTCAAGCAGATGACTTTAACCATGAGATTAAACAAATTTTAGAAAAAAATGGTGAACCCAAATAGTAAAGATTCGTCAGCAAGATTGGATGATGCATTATGGGCTTACAGGACAGCATATAAGATGTCGTTAGGTATGTCTCCCTACAAGTTAGTGTTTGGAAAAAAAATTCATTTACCAATTGAACTAGAGAAAAAAGCATATTGGGCGACAAAAGAACTAAATTTATATCTAGAATTTGTGAAGAAAGAAATATTATTTCAATTACAAGAGTTGGAAGAATTTCATTTTATCGCTTATGAGAACGCCAAGTTTTACAAAGAAAGAAACAAACTTCAACATGATGCAAGAATTCAGAGACGAGAATTCTTACTCGGGAAAAAAGTTTTATTATTCAATTCAATATGTACACCATAAACCAAGCAACGCCTCACGAATCAGTAGAACTCAATGGAAAAGAGGGGCAATATTTCCTCGTAAACGGGCAACGTGTAAAACATTCTTTTGGAAGAACGATGAATATAGTTGTCGACACACAGTTTCTTCAATGCAAACCTATATGGATTTCAAGAGGAACTAAAGGGATAAATGAAAAGTATGACGATGAAGAAGGTGATGAAAGTAAGGATTCTGAGACACAAAAGGGATACATTCGGACATGGCTCATATGTCGTGACACCATAACCTTATGTTGCAACATCAAACATTCTTCAAAACAGGTAAATTGTCCTTGTTTTCACGACACCGCTAAAGGATGTCGCGACACCACTGCATAAATTCTACTATCTGTGTTTAAACTAACCATTGATGTTTGTTTTGTTTAGTTTTATTAGGATTATAAGTTTTTAACCGTCTACTAAGTAGGATTGAATTATAACTCTTTGTTATGCTATTATTTCCTTTATAAAAAGAATACTCTACATCTACAACCTATGAAAAACTCATTAGTTTTTTTGTGAAAAGCTCATTAATTTTTAGAATAGAAGATTACAGTAGAAGAGTAGATATGAAGAATGTCAAGTTTTTGTGAAAGCGTTTCAAGTCCATCTATTGAATTCAAGGAGAGTGACATAGATAAATACCTACAACAGTTATAGCCTTATACTTTTATTCAAGAACAAGGTTTCAATCCTTTAATAAGGAATTATAAAGGCATATGTGAAGTCGCAGCAAAAAAGGGGTGGACTAACTTTTGTTTGTCGCCCGAAGAACCCATAATAATTTTTATAGTGTAAGAATTCTATCTAATACTAAAAGAGAGGGAAGCAAAAAGACCATTCTATGATATGCAATCTCCTATCAAGGTTAGAGGGGTTAATGTCCTGGTAACCGAAAGAAGTATCTACCAATTTTATGATGCACTATTTTATTATCCCAATTACCTGTATAAAATAGATCTTAATAAGTTCAAAAATGTCGATATAGAGGATATCTTGATATTTTTTTGCAGAAGGAAAAGATATATGGACATATCGAAAGGGCACAACAATACCAAAAACATTCAACCAAGTGTTAATGAAACCAAAAGCCAAAATTTGGATGAAGTTCGTGTGCTAAAAAATTTGGGCGACGACTGACGTGTCTAACATCAATCCAATCCATGCTATTATAACATATGGAATATTGCAAAAGAATCAAATATGTATTGGTACATGGATATATAGGAATATGGTTGAATGCGCAAGAAATCTGGAAAAAAGAATATTTTCCCCATCTGATAACAGAACTATGTAAGAAAGCAAATGGATAAAACAATGAATCCTCCCAAGAAACTACTCGGAGATGATGTTTATAAACAGTTTGTCATATTGTAGAAAAAGAAAAAGGAGGAAAGGAGGAGAAGAGGACTTCAAGAAGATGATGAATAGATCAAACTAATGTATTAGTTTTATTTCAGTAGATAGCGTTAGGAAATTTAAATCAGTTTTTTTGGTATTTTATTTGTTTTCATTAATTTTGGGAATTGTAATTTGTTATGATTAATGAACTAAAATTATTTATAAAATACCCCTGCCAAATAGATGCACAACAATTAGAGTTGTCAACAAGCAATGGAGGAAACACCTACCAATAGCCAATGGAACTATCATGATCAATCGAGTAAGTTCTTTCCTTACCTTTTTAGGGGCTATACATTGTGGACAATATGTTATCTAAAGTGTGGGGGTGACATAGAAAATTTGTTTTAAATTTTTATGTGTTTCTTTAGTTTTTCTTGTCATTTGTGTGCTTGAGCTTGTAGAAATGCAAGTGATTGGTTAGGACCATGTACATAGGTTGCTTGTATTTACAATAAATTTTGCATGAGGATAGGTGATTTTAAATGCTTGATTATTAGACTATTAAGTTCTATGTATTACATTGTAAATAGGCATTCAAGTAATTTAATGTACCAAATGATATAAAGAATACAAAGAAACGAGAATGCTAGTATCAATGATAAATTATTGAATTTCTGGTTGTTTGGTTGATTAGAGTTGTCAATAATGTGATACCTAGGGATGACCTAAGGCATTGTTTGGAATATACCTAGAGCCAAAAAGCTAACCCTATTATTTATCTTTAGTACATATTTTTGAGCCATAAATCACTTCTTGCTGAACCTTTATACAAAACCCAAGCCAAAATATAAATTTGTACTATTCCCTTTTCGTTGGTCCTGAACTGCACAACTATAGACGTCTGGAATGACGAAAATGTGCAATTGTACACAATTGCAACAAGTAATAAAGTGACAAGTAAATGTCAAGTTCTCGTACCCACAGGGACTGTAAAAAAAGAATATTTATGAAATTAATGTTAAAACACTTTGGTGATGGAAAATATTTTGGTTTAAAGATTACTAAAAACTAAGGGTTAAAAACTAAGTAAGAAAAATAAAAAGGTTCTAATGCACGATTTCAAATAAGGTTTAATCAAGATGATATAATTGTGTTGAATTAATTACATTCCTTTAACTTAGAGTTATTAAACTTATGTTTATACTGCTACGAATAAATTCACGGTAACTCGGTAATTTGCTAACTACTACTCATACATACTTATTAAATTAATCAATCTCTTGAACATTTTTCAATGTCAATCCAAGCGATTAATCAATCTTCACAAGAATATAAAAGATCAAGTGAGGTAACAGAGTATTTCTACCTTGAAACAGTTTAATCACAATAATGTTGCAAGTTATGCAAGGCATATGTATCGCCAAATACAATGCTAAATTAACTTCAGCTACCTTAGAAGAATAACATACGCTGATTAAGTATTGTGTCAATTAATTACAATTTCAATACAATTTAATAATTAATTTATTAGTTATTTAACAATTAATATTGCAAGAATAACTTAGGCATGATTTTACTTAATCAAGCATCTTACCGAGGCCTATAACAGCACAAACACAATTTCAATAATTCAAGAAGGAAAAATATAATCAACCCAACAAGGATTAAATTCAAGCTAGATTGATTAAAATAACCATTTCAATAGCATAAATGTTCATAAACATGTTTGTCAAAACAACAACGAAATTTAAAGAGATAGGGAACAAGAAGCAAATCTGGTGTTTCTCCGTAGCTTGACTGATTTCTCCGTTCTTCGTTCTCTATTGTCCTTGGATATCGAGGTGGATTATGAAAATTTTAATTGCTTCTAAATAGTGGCTGATGAGGACCTCTTTCCCAAGAGAAGATATCGGCACTTGAACAAAAGGGAAAATTGGAAGGAAAAGTTTAGAGAAAGTGAGAGAAGAGAAAAGTGAATGAGAGTGTGAGGGATGAATTGAATGATCAGCAAGGGGTGGCTTTTATAGCTGATTGTGCCTTTAAAAAATATCAAATTCCATCAGCCAAAGAGACCCCCCTTGGCTGGCAACACACATGGCAAAGTTGAGTGAGTCAACTTTGCTAAAAATAGCCTGGGGCAAATCCATAAAGCCACATTTTTTGGAAGGGTTTGAATGCAAGGTGGAAAGTTCTACAAGGGCTTCTTTGCAAGCTTATTTAGTCAGCTAAAATTTTGATTTGGGTCAGCATATGGACAGTTCTGGGCAGCCCAATTGGTGGCTGGTTTGGTTCACTAGATTCAGTTCGACCAAAGCAGTTCAACAGGACCCTTTTTTTCCATAATTAATTAATAATAATTTATTTAGCCCAAATTAAATTAGGAATAAATTAAAATGAATTATATTATGAATTAACACACATTTTTTGGTCATCTTAAGCTGGAAATAAATTTGCCTCGATGCTTCAAAATGCTTTTCGGTTTTATTCTTTGAGCATTGTCCGCCGAGCCAATTTTCGCCCTTTGTGCGAATCTGTCAACAAGAATTAATCAAAATTAACTATAAAATTAATTAAAATTCATCATGTTCATATTTTTAACATAATTTAATTATTCGACAAGAATTTAACCTAAATTGCATGATTTTAAGTTAAAAAGGGCATGTAAAAACACATAAATTTTCGTGTTTCCACACCCCAAACTTAATTCATTGCTCGTCCCGAGTAATGCACAAATTTGAAATGAATTTTCTTAGAAAAACTTTTTGAAAAACTCCTTCAGAACAACATTCTTCCCAAAATCATGAAATCAATATACTTATGCTCAAAAACAATAAATTTCATAATTATGCTACTCAAGTATATATATCGTTCAAATTAATCTCAACAACTACTACAATAGAAAAATTAGACTAAATGTTTCTTAATAAAGAGATGTTAATCCCTACCAATTTAATTTTAATCCCTTATTCAAAATTAAACTGCAATCATTAAGCTTAACTGATGTCTTCATATGTTAAACAGAGCAATTTCTCTCCACTAATGTAGGTAACATTGAAACTTTGAATCAATAGGTCTTTTA
Organism: Gossypium hirsutum; assembly: GCF_007990345.1. Classification (NCBI taxonomy): domain Eukaryota; kingdom Viridiplantae; phylum Streptophyta; class Magnoliopsida; order Malvales; family Malvaceae; genus Gossypium; species Gossypium hirsutum. The sequence continues at coordinate 41,008,016 of NC_053442.1, read as the reverse complement.
GGTTTAAAAAAAAAACCTAGACTCAGCTTGTATTGGACCTTTCAAAATAATTACCTTCAATGCATCAACTTTTCTTTCCTTTTCACATGCTCTTTAGTGCAATTTACTTCAAGTACATGTGCTTTTTTTTTAGTATTTTACTCCATGTACTACAATATTTAGAGCATTTCATACTTCTTTGCAACTCCCCCAAACTTATTTTCATAGAATACTCTGAATAATACTGAGTCTAGTGTTTGGGACATTTTTAAGATAATTAAGAAAAGTGATGGCAAACTTTGTAAGGGTTCAAATAAAATTAGGCCATAAATTTTCAAAGTTGGGTTTCAAAGGATAAAAATTTCATCATGGTTGGCTTGAAATGCTCAAGCGGTCCAAACAACAATTGCCTAAATCATTTTCAACGTTCCATGCTTCCTAGGATTTCGCCTCAAGAAACTACTAAGTCAATTCTAAAGACTTAAACTTTCATGCATGCCTAACTTCCCTAAAGAACTAAAATTTAATGGTATGATTTGCATGCTTTATTAGAAATACATTCAAATTTATTGAAAAAATATATCATATTCATAATTAAAAGAAAATTTTTATTTTTAGTGGAAATAATTTCAATTTTCGGTCCCCCAACTTAAAATGCACAATGTCCTCATTGTTTAAAGTGAATAGATACTATACACCTAGTAGGATTCCAAAAAAGAGGAGGTGAGTCAATTTGACTGCTTAAGTAACAAGCTCTTCCTAGATCCAATCCTAGACATGTATTACCTATTGTCACACTTTAGACTTTACTATTTGTCCATATTTACTGTAACAACCCGAATTTTGGGCTAGTCAGAATAGTGGTTTCAGGACCACAAATTCGACAAGAAAAAAATTTATTTTCATTATATTTTTATGGTCTACGATTTTAGAAAATGATTTTGTGAAAATTTCGTTCAAAAATTTTGACGTTTGGGCACTCAATTTAATCAAAATGACTAAATTGTAAAAAGTGCAAAATTTGAGTTCTACGTGTTAGAAGTGTTCAATTGTTATTAAATTTTAAATTGGAGGTCCTTAACTGGTAATTAGACCATTGGTTAACTTGTTGGACAAAAATGGACAAGAGATAAGTGAAATAGGAAATTTTTAAGTTGGGGGCATTTTGGTCATTTAGTAATTAAAAGAATTAAAAAGGCCAAAATAGCCAAAAATTTGTCCATATTCTCCATGTTGAACGAAATCAGCAAGGGGGAAGCCATATTTAGGGTTTTCAAGCTTCTGAGCTCTATAGTAAGTGCTTCCAAGCCCCGTTTTTAATGTTCTTTACGTTTTTAGAGTCCCGGTAACTTGATCTAGCTTATTCTAGCAATAATTTAACCTAGGGTTCATATTTGGAAAAATACCCATAGGTGAAATGTGTTTATTTTGATGTTTTATGGTAGAATATGAAGCTTGAAATTATGTTAAATAACTTTTGCTAGCCGATTTTAAGTGAAAACTAGTAAATTGACATAATCGGTAAAAATACCTAATGTTCATAAGTATGTGTTAAAGTGAGAATTTGTTGTTGCAATAGAAGAAAAAATGTTCAGCATGTCATAAAACATAAGAAAAAGGAATAAAGTTTAATTTCTGAGCCTAGGGGCAAAATCATAATTTTGTGAAACTTTAGGGGCAAAAATGTAATTTTTCCAAAATGTGATTTTTTGACTAGATTGAATAATGTGAGTGTTAAATAATTTAAATGTGTTATTATAAGTCAAGAAATACAAGGAATTGACTTTGATTAGTGAAAAAGGAAAAAATGCGAAAAAGTGAGAAATTTCCCGATTGAACATTCGAAATAAAAAGGGATACGAATGAAGTGACAGAAATGATCACATGTGTGGCATGGAATGTGTGTAGGCCACTATGTGAAAGTGAAAGTGATGGTCACATGTGTAGTACTATGTGCAGGCTACTACGTGTACCAAAATGATAGGGCGCATGTGTAGTGCTATGTGCAGGCTACTATGCGTACCGGATAGCTTCGATAACGTGTGTAGTACTATGTGCAGACTAATACGTGTATCGGATAGTGCTGGTCACATGTGTAGTACTATGTGCAGGCTACTATGTGAACCGGTATCATTAATTATAAGGTGGTTGCTATGTGCTGATCCCACCTGATATCATTGATTACAAAGGGTGGTTGCTGTATGTTGAATCCACCGTGTATCTGTTATTATTCCAAAGTGTTCATCGGGAAATTGAATAAGTGAAAATACATGAGATCATGTAACGATTAAGTGTGATTGAATGATGAATATATGTGTGGAATTGAATTGAATAATGATTGAAAGTGAAAAAGTAAAATTATGAAAAAGTAAAATTAGCAACAAAATAGTTCTGGACAGTAACAATAGTGTGACTTTGAAAAATCACCAAAAATGGTGAAAATTTAATTAGAGAGTGTATAGGATATGAAATTAAAGCTTAATGAGTCTATTTTTACATAAAAGAAACAGAGCAAGAAAAAGAGTTATATAGTTTGAAATATTTGAATTTTAGTGAGGTCTGGTTGGATTGATTTCGGAATCCCCTGTTTTGACTTTGGAAAATAATTAAAAATTGTAAAAAAGTAATTATGAGTTATAGTTTATATTCTTAGAATCCTTAATGAGTCTATTTTCAAAGGAAATAAACATAATATCATCTGAATTTTGTACAAAGAGATAATTCATTTTATGGTAATTGAAATAGGGGTGAAATAGGGGTGACTTTAAAGAATAAACTGTACTAATTGGCTAAGCCAAAAATTCTTAAAATTTTATGGTAAGAAGACATGTGAGTCTAGTTTTGGGGAAAGTTAACAGAACTTAATTTGGAGCTTTGTATCTCTGGATAAAAATAATTTGGTGACTATAACTCGACTAGACAGCTTTGAATTTAAATATAAGTGAATAGTGCAATTATGTATAATGCTATTTAAGCATGTTATATACATAAAGGATGTGGGATGGAGAGGAGGAGGAGGGCAATAAAGTATATGAATTAATTGTGTATAATTGGCTAAATGTCTGATTATAATCGATAAATTTTGAAATAGGAGTGATGCTTATATTGGTGTATTACTGGTCATGGTAAGCTCATGAGAGAAAATAAAGTTTCATAGCATATGTGTGTGGTATATTTGGCATGAAATGATGTCATGAGTGGCTCAAGAATCAACTCATGTTGGTAAGTTGATGCAGAATTATAGTATTCAAATATATATATATTTGTAATATTTTGCTATGTGATTCGGAAAAAGGGGAATAAATAGCATACTGAAAATTCGGCCATGGTGCTAGTTTATGTTAAAGGAGTGTTTTATGGCATATCTTAAGTAATGGAATGTTATGAATTTTGAGATTAATTTGCTAGTTAAATAAATGATAAATGAATTGATTGCGTATTCGTAATTTTGACATATGCTTGGTATATGAAACATAATAATATATGCTTGAATAAACTTTAAGTATGGATTTGATGGTGATAAGATTCGAACATTGAATTCATGAAGCACAGGTGATGTATTATTGTTGTGTGATAGCTTGGTTCGAGAAATTGGTTAGGTAAATGGTAAGTGAAAGCATTTATGGATATAGAAGAAAATTTGGAGTGAATATGAAATTTAGCTCAATTAAATGATTTCATCAATTAAACATTGTATATACCAGAATGTGTTAGTGAATTACATATTCATAAATTGACATTCAAAGTTCAGTTAGTGATATATGAAAATAACATGAAAATATTTATGATTGTGATTAATATTGATTCTGACTTAAAGTGGATTCTTCAATATTGGATTGATTTAACGGATATATTGAGCATATGAATGGGTATGTATTGGGCCTCGTAAACCCTAATTAGCGACTCGAAGATAATAATTTGAAAGTTTTTTAATTTGGATGAAATTTTATAACTTGATTTAATATGTTTATAAATAATTTGGAAGTTTTTAATTTGGATGAAATTTTATAACTCGATTTAATATGTTTATAAGTGTATTTATTTTGGTAATGCCTCGTACCCTATTCTAGCGTAGAATACGGGTAAGGGGTGTTACAATGTGAAATCACCAGATTCGACCCTAATGTTTAGGCCGGGTTTGGGGTGTTACATTTACTTTTGATTCCCATCTCTTATTTTATTGTGCAGTAAAAAAAAATTCCTAATTAATCCTAATTCTAATATAAGTTGATAAAAATTAATATATAAATTATAAATAATATAATTTTATATTAAAGTTTATCAAATTATTAATAATATTAAAGATATTTATTCTAGATGCTTTTTGAAAATATTCACAAAGAAAGGCACCTAGTTTTTTATTTACAAAAAGAGCGACTAAATTTTAAAAATAATTCAATTAAGTCCCTAGACTTAATGAAAATTTAAAATTGAGTTGCAAATTAAAACTTGGATCAAAATAGACCCTTTTATTTGAAACTAAAAATTTCTTTTCCCATTTAGGGGATAATTTCTTGGAAAATTATGTCAAAATAAATTCCCAAGAAAGATTGGACGGGTCACAAATGGTCCTGCTTAAGTTCTAATCTCCTAGACAGAATTTATTTAAACATACTTTATCCAAAAGTATACCCTAAATCATTTATTCAAAAAGAATGGATCAAGGTTATCCTATACCGATATAGAATTTCAGAGAGGGTGGTATTGGAAAATGCATTGAACTTAAATGATAGCACGATAACTGAGGTCTGAAATCAATTCAGAAGCAGACAGCACATTTTGTCACCGAATTACCAAGAGGTGAACAAGTACTGGCATGAGAAATTAGCATTTCTGGGGCAACACCTCTCTTTTTGGTTTACAGGAGTAGTTTTACCTATTGAAATCCCCTCCTTGCTTGTTAGAGGGATCCAATCGCGATGTGATCAGTTGACCCCAGGAAAAGGGTTAAAAGCTATTCATCAGGGGTCAGATGTACCAGAAATAAATGATATGAGCCCGTAATAAATAGGCTCGTCTCAGAGAATTCCACGAGAGGGCTGGATGTTAAAAAATATTCTTCCTTAACGAAAGGAATCTAGAAGGAAATGAATGCCAAGCCGGGGATGTCATTGTGTTATAAAGAATACCATTTTCAGAGGAGCACTGATCTTGAGTGAGATTGATAATCCTATAAACTCGGATCGAGTCAAGAAACACTTCGAAGAAGAAAAGACCAAGGTAAAAATCCGCAAAGGGCACATTGACAAAAAAAAAAAACTCTGTTGTGGCAATGCCGTTCTCTTGGGCCTATCGCAATTTTGCCTATTGAAGACAAGATTCTTTCTGAGTTTTTGGACCCAATCCCGATCAAGGAGGAATGTTCAAAGTTATCCATCATGGTCAAATGTGCCAAAAGTAAATGATGTGAGCTCAAAAAAAGGAGAAGAAGAAGAGAATTCCATGAGAGGACCTAGTATCGAAGAAGATCCTTCCCATACAAAAAGAACTTCATGCCAAGATGGGAAGAACCTTATGTGGAAGGCCTTATCTGGAAAAGCGTCAATCTTGATTGGAAAGGATAACGAGGACATGCCTAATCCAATGAGTTCACAAAAAAAAAAGGGAGAGGCCAGGGTGAAAACCCGTAAAGGGCACCTTGAGACCAAAGGGGATTTGAGTTGAAAACCCGAAAAGGGCGGCTCAAACTTTTGATCATAATGGGACATTAAGTGATCAGAGCGACTCAAATTTTGGATCAAATTGGGGGATGAGGTGATCAGAGCAGCTCAAATTTTGATCAGATCGTGGCATATAATGATCTTGCTATACCTGAATCAGTAGGAAAGGGTAGGCGACATCTTGGGGCATGGACAAAGTCCTGTTGATCTCCTAAACACATGTCTTCAGAAAGTTTGTACAGAGAAATTCAAGCTGCGATATCTGGGGCACCCAACCTTCATATTATTTATATATTAAATTTGTTGTTCTTGGAATACTTTTTCTTTTCTAAGATATACATTCCCAATCAAATTTTTATTATTATCATTCTTTACTATTTTTGATAATTTATTCATTTTGAGCTATGCTCAGAACCATCTTTATTCTTATCCATTGTTATAACCCTTTTTGCAAGCATGTTGCATTGGAATAATGATTAATGGACAAATATTACTTTCACAAGGGAAGTTTGCATATTACTCTAGAAGTTTCTAAATAATATAGGAACCTGAAACAAGACTATTGTTTAAAAAACACCAAGTTTAAAGGGTGAAATATCTAAGAAGGAAAAGCCTAAATCAGGACTATCCTTTCAAACTTTGTTGTCCAAACAAGGATTGAACAAAATGAGAAGATGTCGTGTTGGTGACAAAGCTTCAATGAACAAACAAGCGATGTTCACCAAGTAATAAGAAAAGGTTTTCTGTGAGAAGAAAACACTTCATTGTGCATAGACATTTGGTATGACACCTTGGGAATGGTGTAGGAGACCAAAGAGTTTCACATTCTGTATCCTTGAATTGTGATAGCAGAAGATCAAGAAAAAGCCATATTTTTCTACCATTGGGTTACAGTGGGAGAATGACGGTACAAATTTTGCATCTTAGTGGATTGAACTTTGAGGTTTGCAGTGGGGGCAATCTGATTAAGTGTTTCTTTGGATATGCCAGCCAAGCAAGAAGGCGTTGTAACACGTCAGTGATAAAAAATGAGCAATAACAACTCAAACATTAAAAAATGGATTATTCTCATGACATTCTGCATTCATGCAAATATCATTCATACACATCTAGTTAAGAAATTTTGATTCATTTTAATCATGACATCCTAAACACTAGGCATAAATAGGTCCATCAAATGGATTATACAGGTAATGTTTCCCAGAGAACAGATCAATGAAGATAGTAGATCTTACCTTCCTGTACTGACAGTGAAGCAGATCGAAGAAACCATAGTTTGCAATTCAAACGATTAAAGCCACCTCGGTAAATCTTGATTAAAGCTACAACAGCAAATCTTATGCCCCAAGCGATGCAGTGGAATAGATTAAAGCCAAATTGGTGAATCTTGTTTCTCCGACATTGCAATTAAAAAGATTAAAGCCACATCGGTGAATCTTGATTAAAGCTACAACAGCGAATCTTACGCCCCAAGCGATCCAGTGTAATAGATTAAAGCGAAATTGGTGAATCTTGTTTCTCCGACATTGTAGTTAAAAAGATTAAAGCCACATCGGTGAATCTTGATTAAAGCTACAACAACGAATCTTACGCCCCAAGCAATGCAGTGGAATAGATTAAAGCCAAATTGGTGAATCTTGTTTCTTCGACATTGCAGTTAAAAAGATTAAAGCCACATCGGTGAATCTTGATTAAAGCTACAACAGCGAATCTTATGCCCCAAGCGATGCAGTGGAATACATTAAAGCCAAATTGGTGAATCTTGTTTCTCCGACATTGCAGTTAAAAAGATTAAAGTCACATCGGTGAATCTTGATTAAAGCTACAACAGCGAATCTTACACCCCAAGCAATGCAGTGGAATAGATTAAAGCCAAATTGGTGAATCTTGTTTCTCCGACATTGCAGTTAAAAAGATTAAAGCCACATCGGTGAATCTTGATTAAAGCTACAACAGCGAATCTTACGCCCCAAGCGATGCAGTGGAATACATTAAAGCCAAATTGGTGAATCTTGTTTCTCCGACATTGTAGTTAAAAAGATTAAAGCCACATCGGTGAATCTTGATTAAAGCTACAATAGCGAATCTTACGCCCCAAGCGATGCAGTGGAATAGATTAAAGCCAAATTGGTGAATCTTGTTTCTCCGACATTGCAGTTAAAAAGATTAAAGCCACATCGGTGAATCTTGATTAAAGCTAAAACAGCGAATCTTATGCCCCAAGCAATGCAATGGAATAGATTAAAGCCAAATTTGTGAATCTTGTTTCTCCAACATTGCAGTTAAAAAGATTAAAGCCACATTGGTGAATCTTGATTAAAGCTACAACAGCGAATCTTACGCCCCAAGCAAAGCAGTGGAATACATTAAAGCCAAATTGGTGAATCTTGTTTCTCCGACATTGCAGTTAAAAAGATGAAAGCCACATCGGTGAATCTTGATAACAACTACAACAGCGAATCTTACGCCCCAAGCAATGCAGTGGAATAGATTAAAGCCAAATTGGTGAATCTTGTTTCTCCGACATTGCAGTTAAAAAGATTAAAGCCACATCGGTGAATCTTGATTAAAGCTACAACAACGAATCTTACGCCCCAAGCGATTCAGTGGAATACATTAAAGCCAAATTGGTGAATCTTGTTTCTCCGACATTGCAATTAAATAGATTAAAGCCACATCGGTGAATCTTGATTAAAGCTAAAACAGCGAATCTTACGCCCCAAGCAATGCAGTGGAATAGATTAAAGCCAAATTGGTGAATCTTGTTTCTCCGACATTGCAGTTAAAAATATTAAAGCCACATCGGTGAATCTTGATTAAAGCTACAACAGCGAATCTTACGCCCTAAGCGATGCAGTGGAACAGATTAAAACCAAGTTGGTGAATCTTGTTTCTCCAACATTGCAGTTAAAAAGATTAAATGACAAATCTTACTTTCCAAAAGTCACGAGTTACAAATCCTATCTCCCTGATATTACAATGGAGTGGATCGAAGAACCAAAATCTCATCCCCCTAAATTTACAGCAGAGTGGATTGAAACTACAGGTCATATCTCTCTGAAGTGCAGTGGAGTAGATCGAAGCGATAAGACGCAGTGGACTGGAATGACTACTTGAAGAAGAAAAGCATCAGAAGAAGTCAAGACTCGGCGAGACCGGACAAAATTGACCTTTCTTAGTCTTTGCTCTGTTATCATTACACGATAACAAGCAAAGAGGGGCAGCTGTACAGCCCAATTTATGCCCGGGCCCAACAAGCAGAGGCAAAGCAAAAAAACAAACAGCAAACACAAATAACGGGCCCAAATACCAGACCCATTTTTCCCTAGCCCAAACTTTCAATACCCAACTAACCTAACCCACCTAAATAACCCACTAACCCTCAGCCCAAAACAATTAAACCCCATTACCAAACCCAATACAACACCAGCCCAATACTCCAAATTAGACCCAATAACCGAGCCCAATTGCATTGGGTCCAAGGTCTCAGCCTCCATGGTCAAACTAGGGTTTCAGAACTGAAACCCTAGCTTACCTGCCCTCAGCGCCACAACCACCGCCAACTGCCACTGTCATCTCCACCAACGTGCACCCAGGCCTACAATGACAGAGAGGAAACATCAGCAAGCAAAGAAATAGACTAAAAAAACTTATGTAAATCGGCTATAAATCCAAGAATGAATCATTATAAAATGAGGGACTTCTGTTTTGGGGGAAATCAGTGTAAAACTGATTAAAAACCATTGTAATAAAAAAAAGTTTTAGAGGAAAGAAAAGATTGAAGGTTATTTTCTTATTTTCATTTTTTTTTTGTTTTTTTTCTTATTTTTTCAAAATATTAAACAAAAAGAAGAAGAAAGGAAGCATCTTTACCTTGTTTTACCGACACCGGAGCGTTCAAGAGTCCGAGGAGACCATTCGGCGGGAAAAATGAGAGACTTTTGGTCTCCCCACCGCCGTGCACGGCGACACCGGCGCCGGCACGACGGCGTTGACGGTGGCTCTCCCGCCGAATTTCAGGCCTGACATCGGAGAAAGGGGGGAAGGCTTGAGAGCTTTTTAAGGTTTTTGTTTTTGAGAAAAGAAAAATGAGGAAATTTGAAAAAAATTTGGCTTTTATAGCCTTTACAAAACGGCGCCGTTTGGGGAGGGTCAGGTAAGCCCCAAAACGACGTCGTTTTGGGCTCTTGACCCGACGTCCGACCCGCTCCAGGTCAAGATCCGCGTGTTATGCTTGGAGGGGCTATTTGCGCTTTTAGCCCCTCCGCTTTTTAATGCCTCCGCAATTAGTTTTTTTATTTCTTTAAATTTATCCCTTTATTTTATTTTAGATTTCAATTTAATCCCCTTTGAAGCTATGCGTTTTAGAGGAGAAGGGAAATTTTCCCTTCCAGCCCCTCTATGTTATTCGCGTGTTCTATATGGTCCCTTCCCTTTGATTTTATTTAGATTTAACCCCGAATTTCGTTTTAATTTTTTAGTTTAGTCCTTTTGTTAGTTTGTTTATTTTCTTAATAAATTTCATATTATTATTGTTATTATTATTATTATTATTATTATTATTATTGCTTTTATATATATATATACTTATATACATACCTACATTTTTTATGTATATTGTATGATTTTTGTACATATTTACATATCTATATATATGTATTTTATTTTCATAAATATATATATTTACATATTCTTCATTTTTTAAAATATTTATTTTATAGATGTACTTTATATATTATGATTCATATATATATACCTATATATATATACTTTTTATATTTTAATTCACATGCGTATATGTATATACTTACTTATATATATATTTATATAATAATTTTAAAATATGTAGATATGTTTTTATATTTTATATATATATATACACGTGAATACATTTACATAATATGTTTATACATACATAGTTCTTCTCTTTTACATAAATATATAAAGTATACATATATATACTTACATATATTTTCATATTTTCATAGCTTTACTTATTTTATTCCTTATTATCCTTGTTTACTTAGTGTTCATTTATTTATTTATTTATTTATATGTCCATAATTTTCTTTTAATGTTTTAATTTTTCTTACCTGTTATTGTATATACATGAATGATTTGTTTTTGCTCATATTATTTTTGTTCACATTATCATATTTATTATTCCACTTTGCATATTAATATCATATTTCAAAAAAGAAAAATATTTCTAAATAAGGCAATGTTTTGCGTTTGGAAATTCGAGAAAACATGCCTTAAGGTGCTGGGTGTCGATTTTTCTCGTTCAACCAAATGGCTTAATATCCTTCTTAAAATTTCAAAATAAGGCAATGTTTTGCATTTGGAAATTTGAGAAAACATGCCCTAAGGTGCTGGGTGTCGATTTTTCTCATTCAACCAAATGGCTTAATATCCTTCTTAAAAATTTCAAAATAAGGCAATGTTTTGCGTTTGGAAATTTGAGAAAACATGCCCTAAGGTGCTGGGTGTCGATTTTTCTCATTCAACCAAATAGCTAAATACCCCTTCAAAAATTTCAAAATAAGGCAATGTTTTGCGTTTGGAAATTCGAGGAACGTGCCCTAAGGTACTGGGTTTCAATTTCTGGTTTATCCAAATTGCCAAATATCCTTTTGAATTTTAATCCATGCCATTCGAGTTTTTAAGGATAGTATTTTAAATTTCTTTAAAGTTTTCAGTTTTTCGACACTAAGACATTAAGTAATCAACTAGGTACCAATTTTGAGCGTATCGATGGTGCTAATCCTTCCTCGTGCGTAACCGACTCCCGAACCCATTTTTCTGAATTTCGTAGACCAAAATCGTTGTTTTAATAAAATTAAATTGTTTATTAAAAACAACCGCTTTGCAAGGTGATCCGATCACACCTCATCAAAAAGGATCGGTGGCGACTCCCATTTTCGTTTTCATTTTCCAAAACCCAAGTCGACCCCGTTTTACAAAAAAAATGGTGTCAACAATACCTATATAGTAACTTCGTAAATATTTAACGGTCAGTTTACTGAAACGAGGTCCAGATACCTCATTTTCCAAAATCACTTTACTTTAGCGCTAAACTACTTGCACTTAACTATTCGTTGAATTAGCAAAATTACCATATCAAAATTCTATATAATACTATATTTCACTCATAAAAATTAAATAATAATATTTAAGAACTCACTTGTTGAATTTATAACTCTAAAATCACAATTTTCGACATCACTAAAAACATACTATTAGAACTAATTTACCTAAATACCATATAATGCAATCTATCGTGAATATTAACTAACTAAAAATATATCATTAATAGCCAATATTTCCGATTGGATTTGTGTCCATTCTATATATCCAAAGCTTCACCTACTCCTCCACCCTCACCTGCTAGTCTACCTGTTAGTCCTCCTGCAACTACATAAGGTAAGTACGCATCTACTAGATGATTCATGAGTAAATTGATGTAAATGAAAATTGGAATAAGTATAATTTATAATAACTAATTTTAGATCACTTAGGCTGCACGTGGAGAATATTTGATTTAAATAATTAACACAATAATAGAAATATTAAAATATATTCAAAATTAATATTGAAAATATTTAATAAAATAATTTATAAATTTTTGAAATACTTCATATTAAAATAAGTATATCTTCATTTGAAAAAGTAAAAATGCTATCAACTCAAAAATGAAAAGATATTATATATATTCAAATAATTAATTCATCAAATTTTAAATAAAATTTCCAACACTTAATAATGATATATGCAAATATAATAATTTAATTGATATTTATGATATATAAGATTTGTATTTTTAATATAATATTTAATGATTTTATTTTATTTTATTTTTAAATTTTTAATATTTTCATATATATATATATATACAAAAGTAAATAGAAGATGGGATATCATTTATATCCTAAAGGCCATCAATACTAAGTCCTCCAACCTTTTTTTGTACCTTTTCATAGAACTTAATGAGGATGAGTTTCGATTATTAGTTTCAATTTTGCTGCCTCAACTTTGACTGACTAGCTATGTATTGTTCGAATGTTCATAGGGTTATCCCTTTGTTTAAACTATTCAAAGTATATTTGTTTTGACTAATAGATTGTTATTAGAAATAAAATATTAGTAATGGCAAACAAAATATATCATCAACCCATAAATATATTTGATCACTCCACACCAATTCTATCATAATCTTCACCTCATGAAATACAATAACGAAATATATATCACCAATTCCATACCGTAATAGATTTATTCCTTTAACCATATCTCATAACTACCATAGTGCATCAAGAAACAACAATCTTCCTCTAATCAATAAATTCATAAATGAATTCATTAAGTTAGGCTCAATTATAAAACTTTCATTACATGCTTTCATCACATAGTTTTTTGCTCATCAATCTCACACAAAGTATACAAATTGGTCATCATCATTTCCCTTGAATAGGACTTTTAAGCTCTAATATCTCATACGGTAGTCTTTTTGCTCACCAATCTCACACAATGTATGTACATAAAACTATCATCATTTTGAAATTCCCTCCACTCTCCTCATTTTAATAACAACCACTCATGCTTAACAATATTCAAATTTATTATAAACATGTTTTTACCTTAACTAATGATTAATCCCTAACTTTACCAACTGTCACAAAAACTAAACTCCAAATCCTTATAAGTACAAAATTTTGTATTTATCAAGCAAAGATCCAAAGAAAAAACAATCAAACATTCTAAGAGAACCCTTAATTTCATATTTATGTGCATTATATTCAAAGAAAGAATCTCATGTTTTTGCAATCCAACACTAAAATTAGATGAGTATCCTTATAGGAGTCAACAGACCTTAAGCCCCTAAAATTTTGAAAAGTTATCATTAAGCCTTTAATAATTTTTAAAATTTTTAATTAGACCCCCAATTTTTTAGAAATTCTCATTAGCCTTCTAAAATTTTTAAAATAATTTTAATTAGACTCTCCAAATTTTTTGGAGATCCTCATTAAGCCCCTAAAAGTTCTAAGGATTTTAATTAAACCATTAAAATTTTTAAAAATTTTAATTAAGCCCCTAACTTAGTTGCAAGATATGCACCAACAAAAACATTAGTTTCCAAAAAAAGGATTAATGTACTATTTACCCCTAAAGTTGCACTCGATGATGTGGCATGTTGGGGCGCACCACATCACCCATTTTTTTCTATTTTTTTCTGAAATAAATAGAAAAAAAAACCAAAAATGTGATAATTTTAGAAACATAGCAAAAAAAAAAAACTAAGAAAAATCTCAAAATAAAAATAAAAATCAGGAAAATTTATTAAAAAATATAAAATCTTTCTAGAATTTTTTTTAAAAATTATTCTCTTCTTTTGAAAAACATAAAATACAAAAATTAACAAAAATTGTAAAAGAAAAAGGAAAAAAATCATTAAAAAAATACAAAAACACAAAATAATATTCAATTAATTTAATTCTTGAGTCTTGGTAAGCAAGAGTCAATTTCATATATATATATATATATATTATTTTTAAGATATATATTTTTAATTTATGGGACTTCTTTTATCATGTTTGTATTCTCTTTTTTTTTTAATTTTAGTGAAAAAAATTAAAAATAGAAAAATATTCAAGGTGATTAAAAGGTATTGGACATATTTATATATCTATATTATTTCAATTTCTTTTTTTTTCTTTTTGAAATTTCACTATTTTTGTATTTTATGTTTTTAAAAAAAGGAAAGTATGTTATTTAAATTCTGGAAAAGTTCTATAAATTTTATAATTCTTCCTTATTTTTAAAATTTTTTGAGATTTTTTTTTCTTATTTTTTGTTATTTTCTATACTATTTGGGAGCGTTTGATGGACACAATGATGAGAAAGGCTTCCAACGGCTCTTCTACACTTAAGTATACAACCGGGGAAGTAGATTTTACAATGTTCCAAACTATACATGCACTTATGGAATGCATTCCAAACTATACCTGCCTAAGGCAATCCGTGAATTATTATAAAGGATGTTGCCATGGAAAGTAGGAAGGTTATGTTCAAAAGCCTAAATGTTGGTTCATATGGGATTTGTATCCCTTTTATATATCCAATGCTTCTACTACTCCTTCACCTTCACCTGGTAGTGATCACCTAATAGAACTAAAGGACAGTGATCACCCAATGGGGTTCTTTGCGTGTTTTAGGACGATGATGGGCAAACCTCACATAACGTGAGCTTAGGAAAATCCATATCGTAAACACGTCAAGAAAGGAAAGTCTTTGTGGTGAAATATGAAAGGAAAGCCTTTGTGACAAAATACAAGAGAAAAGCCTTTGTAGCGAAATATGAAAAGAAAGTCTTTGTAGTGAATCATGAAAGAAAAGCTTTTATGGTGAATTATGAATGGATAGTCTCTCTGTGGACCCTTCAATGATAGCCTTTGTCGCAATAATTTGAGAGATAAGCCCTTGTGGTGTACCCTGAAGGAATGACTTACATAGCGAATTCTGAAAACAGTGCCCTTATGGCATATCATAGTAAGACTTTCAATGGCGTACCCTAAATGAAAGATTCTTGTTAAGAATTCTGTATTAAACTGTTTTGGTGCATTCAGTATGGTTCATAAGTGCGAGAAAAAAGAATAGTAAGGCACAATGACTATATGGGTTACAGTGAAGTAATATACAAGACCATGACTCAATTGTGAACAATGGATTGAAGAGAAATAAAGAGGTGATGGGTTAACATAATAAAAGTGTTTTCTAAGTAAAGATTCCAAATTTGATATTTGAAGGAGGTATTTGTCATCTGTGTACATGATCATTCATGAATTGTGATAAAACGATGGCTTAGAGTTATGTATGTAAGAGTAACGATGTTTCAATTGTATGGACCTTTGGAAAGGAAATTGTAAAAGATTTATGAAAGATTAGATTGAAAAATGTAAGTGATGTATCGAAGATGTTGATGAGTAAGTAATGATTTCAGAGTAAGACATGTTAATCTATAATGAATGAAGAATGAAATTTGAGAAAAAGCATTCACTAGAAACAAGTTGAAGGACAAGAACAATAATATTGTCACAACGATTCATCAGTAACAATGACAAATTATTGCGCAGGTAAACGATGTTTCTCTCACTAAGTTCTTATGAGCTTACATGAGTTTATACTTTTGTTTCAGGTTGAATGTGAGTATACGCTAAGAGGAACGATGCCAGGACTACGACAAAGGAAAGGGCGTATTGGGTTATTATGCATACAGAGCAAGTTTGGCGGCACATTCAAAATATGAATTGCCACTAAGAATTCCATACTTGGGGATGTCTATAATAGATTAGGATTTCAAATCAAATATCGTAGTATTTTAATTACCACGTGTTGTAGTTGTAGTTATTTCTTTTACATGCTTGTATATTCAAGTTAGAAATTTTGTAATTAAGTAAGCTGTAATTGATTTTAATTCATATAAGTAGACTAAGTTTGTGTCTGTATTCGTTAATAGTGCCCAAGATTTGGATCCAAAAAATCGGATCGGGTTGAGGGTGTTTCACCGGTTATATATTTCTCGTTTGATTATGTATTAATCATCTTATTCTCTTCCTCATTTTCTTTCCTCCTTGTTCCGGGTTTTTTCATCAACTCCCATAATTTTTTTCCCTTTCGCTCTAATGCGTTTTTTAAGTATATGATTATATGAAACATCAAATTTTTTTAAGCAAAAGAAGAACTACCAAAGCAAACATATTTTTATTTAACTATCCAATTATATGGAAAAACACATTTATTTTTCTCATCATCTAAACATTATTTCCTTCCATTGATCGTATTTCTATATACATAACTAATGGATCAAATATTGCTTAACACAATTAAATTTCAACAATTACATTAATAATAAAACATAAATTAAAATTATCACATTACAAAGTTGATAATATATTTAAATCAATATTTTGTCCGGTTTCGTCAATTTTTGCTTGAATCAGGTCGAGTAGGAACCCCACGATATTCAACTTTGGTTTCTCTCGGGGGACAACATTCTGTGACACTTCCCTCACCTGAGAGCACTTCCCACGCCAAAACTCCCTCCATTGACAACATAACCAATTTTACCTCGTGACTGCATAACTATTGCCAACAGGAACTCTTGACCGTGTAACCACTACCAACTAGAAGCCCTATCTCCTTTAGTGTTAAA
The DNA here is from genome assembly GCF_007990345.1 of Gossypium hirsutum. Taxonomy (NCBI): domain Eukaryota; kingdom Viridiplantae; phylum Streptophyta; class Magnoliopsida; order Malvales; family Malvaceae; genus Gossypium; species Gossypium hirsutum. The sequence goes on along the minus strand of NC_053442.1, from coordinate 40,991,168 downwards.
TGGGGTATTTCGGTAAGGGTTGGAGCAAAAAAAACATTATATTTTATGAGTCGTTTATCTATAAGGATGATGGTGCACTCCCTACATTGCAAATGAAATGCATGCCACTTTGAACACCACAATATCAACGTGAATGCAGTCATACTTTAAAAACTAAACAATTTCTCCATAAAATATCATCATAATAATAAATATTCTCCTTCCTTTAACAGAACACATTTATTTCTCTCTTTTTTTTTCTTTAAGCATAACAACAACAATAAAAAAATAAAACTTTCACATGTTAAGTTGACATAAAGGATATATATAACTGGTGGTGCCACCACATTTGGAGTAGGCACTAGGGAAATTTTTTTTACTTAATTGGGTGTCCCCACAAAAGGAGGCGGCATCGAAAAAGTAAAAGAAAAATTACCGATGCAGTCACATTTGGAGTAGAGACCAATAAATTTTGTTTTACTAATTTTGGCGACTTCACATGAAGTGATGATACCGAAAAATAAAAAAAATGGATTATTGGCGTCGCCACATCTGAAGTAGACAAATGAAATGTTTTAATTGAGTTGGGCGTCTCTATAGAAGGAGGAGACACCAAAAAAAGTAAAAATAATTACTAGTGCCATCACATCTGCAGAAGGGATTAGGAATTATTTTTATTGATTTTGATGACTCCATGTGAAAAGGGAGCACAAAAAAAAATTTAAAAATAACATATTAGTGTCGTCCCATCTAGAGTTAATACTAAAAGTAATCCATTGAAAGTTGGTGCCCTCACATCTAGAATTAACACTAAAAAATAATTCATTGAAAGTTGGTGCCTCCAAAAAAAAGGAGGTGACACAAAAAAAAATTCTATACTAGTGTTGCTAATTATAAAACTATCACCAAAATTAATTTTTTTATTTTTATTTTAAGAATACCGATAAAAATACGAGTATCTTACAAAAATCATATAAATATTCTCTTAAAAAGTGACGATATAAAAAATATTATTTTTTAACTAATCTTTGATTTAATAGTTGAATTCGGGTCATATTGGAAAGTGACTGCATCCAATAACACTCATGATTTTTTAATATTATAGGATTAATTTTCTAAAAAGACGTCAAAAGATAACCCGAAAATCAAGTTCCTGTGTCTCATCAACTGTCAACTTCAACTTTCTACAGGAAGAAAATGGAGTAGCATCTTTGACTCTTTCTCCAACTGACGACGCCAAGGGAAACAGAAAGCCGAAAACACCCATCTCTGTCAATGAAAAATCTGGATTAAAACTTCCCACTTCCCTTGTTTTTTTTTTTCAAAAATGTGGGTTACACTTAAAGCTCTTTCTTCTTTTCTCTCCTATCTGCTTATCGGCATCTATCTTGTTGACGCTGCCCCAACGCCAAAATGCAATGACACTGGTAATTTCATCACAAATAGCACATATGGCAAGAACCGGGACCTTATTCTCGCTTCTCTCCCGTCTAATGTCTCTGCAAAAAGTGGTTTCTTTACTGCCAGTATTGGCCAAAACTCCGACAAAGTTTACGCTCTTGGTGTATGCAGAGGAGATTCTACTCCGGACGATTGTTATCGATGCGTCAATTCCTCAACCCACGATCTCATTGTTAGCTGTCACAACCAGAAAGAAGCCCTTTTATGGGCCAGTGAGCTCAAATGTTTTCTACGCTATGCAAATCGCCCCTTTTTCGGAATCCTGGAGCTAGAACCCACTGATGCAGGCTATAATACGGCCAGCATCACATCCAACTTAACTCAATTTGATACTATTCGGGAGAGTTTGATGGATGGAGTGGTGGGAAAGGCTTCCAGCGGCTCCTCTACTCTTAAGTATGCAACTGGGGAAGCAGATTTTACAACATTCCGAACGATACATGCACTTATGCAGTGCACTCCAGATTTATCACACAAGGATTGCGATTCCTGCCTAAGGCAATCCGTGAGTAACCATGAAAGCTGTTGCCATCGGAAGCAGGGAGGTTATGTTCAGAAGCCTAACTGTTGGTTCAGATGGGATTTGTATCCCTTCTATATATCCAATGCTTCTACTACAGCTCCATCCTTATCTCCACCACTTCCAGTGAACTCTGCCAGCAAAAACGGTAACTACCGATCTGCTAGATAGCATGCTGGTTTCAGAAGAAATCGATGTAAATGACAAGTTGTTGCTTGTGCAGGAGACGGAGGCCATTCATCCCATACCCTACTCATTATAATCGTTCCAATTATCATCTTCGTGGTAGTAATTGTCATACTTGCAGCTGTTATTCTCCTTAAAAGGAACAAGAAAAGAAAACAGGATGATCAAAGTAAGTTGGTCTTTGAGTTTCTTTTCTATAGTCCGAACTTGACTCCTTCACAAAATCGACCCCGTGCAATGTTTAAGCATGATTTTAGATTTCTTTAGAACTTGTATACCGAGTATTTTAATCGAACAATAACAAAAACAACATGATACGGTAAGCTTGAAGTAGCTTTGAAAGTTGAAGCCATGTAGTAAAACTTGCAAGTGCTTTCCTCTCCTTTTCATTTATTTATAACTTAATTGATTCCTTGTTTTCCTGCAGTTAACAAGAATCATGCGGAACCGTTTCAATTTGACTTTAATGCAGTAAGACTTGCAACAGAAAACTTCTCGGATGCAAACATACTCGGACAAGGTGGATTTAGTTCTGTTTATAAGGTAAATATTTTGGTATATGAAAATCTCCTGTATCTCGAAAGAAGAAAAAGAATGATTGAATGTATGGAAGTGATTGCTTTCCATCATCGTTCTTTGGCCCAAATACAATCAGGGTCAGCTTGAAGACGGAAGAAAAGTAGCTATAAAGAGGCTGTCTGAAAATTCCGGACAAGGAGAACAAGAATTCAAGAATGAAGTGATGTTATTGGCAAAGCTTCAACACAGGAATTTGGTTCGGCTTCTTGGTTTTAGCTTTGAACAAAAGGAAAGGGTTCTTATCTATGAGTTTCTGCCTAATTCAAGTCTTGACAGCTTTATATTCGGTATGGTTTCAATCCTTTTAAAATACAATTATTGAATTCCTTTTGATTTATTAGGTTGCCTGTTTCGGTAGAATAAATTTCAAGCGGTGTTATATTGGAGAAAAGTTGCAAATCTCTGGTTATTACTATTTTGTTCATGACTGATGACATGAGTAGAGACATTTTGAATTCTGAATGTGCATTTTAGTCCTAGAACTTTGTGAATTTTGCAGATCCAGTAAAGTGTTTACAACTTAATTGGGAGAAGAGGTACAAAATTATAAAGGGAATAGCCAAGGGACTTCTTTATCTTCACAAAGATTCTCAGTACCGAATCATCCATCGCGACTTAAAACCAGCCAACATATTGTTAGATGAAGAGTTAAATCCTAAAATCTCAGATTTTGGAATGGCGAAATTGTTTGCGCTTGAGCAAAGTCAAGCGGATACAAGCAAAATCGTTGGGACCTAGTAAGTATTAAGCAGGATCTGTTGTTATATGTTACTTCTTTAAGGTTTGAGTCTAAAACTCAAAGATCCCAATCATTAGCATCTCATCCAGAGCTTAGTTTTAGCAACCATACAAATTCATTTTATTATTCATTTGTCTGCAGTGGATACATGGCTCCAGAGTATGCATTGCGTGGACAATATTCAGTTAAATCTGATGTTTATGGCTTCGGAGTGTTGGTTTTGGAAATCATTAGTGGTCAAAAAATCAATAGCTTCACCAACCGAGAAGTGGGAGACTCTCTGCTAACCCATGTAAGCTGTGTACTGTGGTTATCGTATAACTGGACCAGAGTTTGCTAAGACACAATGTAAGTTCATATTCCTCAATTTTTTCAAGCATGGAGAAACTGGAATGAAGGGACTGCTTTGGAAGTTGTAGATCCAATTCTGAGGGATGGCTCGAGAAGTGAAATAACGAGATGTATCCAGCTTGGGTTGCTTTGTGTTCAAGAAGATACTGCTTATAGACCTACCATGGCCTCTGCGGTTCTCATGCTTAGTAGCTATTCCATCTCTCTTCCAATGCCATCGGCACCTCCATTGTCTATGCATTCCATCAGGGAGAGAGAAACGAAGTCGAAGTCATCATCCTTCTCTAATCAATCTAAAAGAGAAACCGTCCAAGTCTCTGTCAATTAGGCTTTGGTTTCTGAACTAGATCGTCATTGAAGTTTGAAGATGGTACTTTGTACTTCCATAACATATTTTCTCTTACATGGTAATCATAAGTAGATCCAATTCTGAGGGATGGCTTGAGAAGTGAAATAACGAGATGTATCCAGCTTGGGTTGCTTTGTGTTCAAGAAGATACTGCTTATAGACCAACCATGGCCTCTGCGGTTCTCATGCTTAGTAGCTATTCCATCTCTCTTCCAATGCCATCGGCACCTCCATTGTCTATGCATTCCATCAGGGAGAGAGAAACGAAGTCGAAGTCATCATCCTTCTCTAATCAATCTAAAAGAGAAACCGTCCAAGTCTCTGTCAATTAGGCTTTGGTTTCTGAACTAGATCGTCATTGAAGTTTGAAGATGGTACTTTGTACTTCCATAACATATTTTCTCTTACATAGTAATCATAAAAAAGAAAAATAAAAAAGGTTCAAATTTAAACACTTAGAATTCATGAAAGAAACAGTCTGTTTCGTTTTCTTTTCAAAAGAATGAATCAACACCATCTCTGCAATTGAAGTGCTTCCTCTTGTCTTAGTACCAAAAAAGAAGGCCAGTTGTGGTGGTGCTGCTGGTAAAGTAATAGCAGAACTGTGAAGCATCAGAACTATTCTTGCCTGTATCGGCCTTGACTTCTGATGACGCACAGCAATCCAGTCTGAATGCGCCCAAAGACATCATCACTCACATAAGAATCTCTTAAGCTTGGATCCATTATCTCCAGTGGCGTCCTCTCCTTCCAATATCTCCAAGCTTGTAGCAATGCATGCAACCACTAAAATGTGGGGTATTTGTGTAGTATACTTATGTTAATTGAAACGGTATATTTTGAGTTAAGGCAAGTCAAAAAAGTAAACAAAATCATTGGAGAGCGAGAATTTCTGTGATGTTGGTTAATGTTCTGGGTTGTCTTGTCACCTATTTGCTTACAGCCATGAATACTATAACCTTCTACCAAAATTATATGTGCTATGACAACTCTGGTAATTTCACAACGAACGGTACGTTACATAAGGAAAAAGCCTTCCCCTTATAACAAACATAATGAAGTACCAAGCTTGACACTCTCTTGGGCTGTGCAAAGGAGACTTAATTTCATATGTTTGTTATAGCTGGGTCAATTCCACAACAGAGTTCTGAATATTTAGCCTATATCTTTAACCATGTTTTCATGAAAATGATAATAAAATAATTATTTTAAATTTTTTATAGCTTTGCATCCATAAATCTAGGAGTATATATTTTTATTAATTTTAAAATATTTTTTTATAATTTTTGTTGTTGATGTGACATGCTACTTTAGTATCATTTGTTACATCTACACCCCACGATTTTTAAAAGGCTTAATTGATTGTTTTTTTGATCATTGAAGACTTGCACTTTTTTTTAAAGGTTTAATTGATTTTTTCTTTATTTTTCACTAAGAGTTCTTTTGACATTTAAGCTAAAAAATGGTAAACTATAGAATTAATCAACCAACTATTAACGTGTTTCTGCTTTGGTCATCTAATTATGAAAATATTTAATTTAGTCACTAACGTTTTAGATCATTTCTATTTTGGTCGTTTACGTTTTAGATCGTTTTTATTTTGGCCACTCTAAGTTACATGGTTAATGGAAGTAATAATATGACCTTTTTTCTCACTAGTATAATAACACATTTAGTCCTTCATACTTACACATTCTATCCGTTTGATCCTTCACATTTAACCCTTCACATTTACAAATTCTATCAATTTGACCTTCAAATACATACAAATAAATATAAATTATATATTATGAAAAAGGAAAAAAATATAATATTATTTATATGTTTATATAAATAATATTATATGTGTTTATATTAAATTATAATTAAAAATTCTATCATATGCGTATGCGTGTGAAAATAACATATTTAGAACATATAGTTGTGTTTGAAAATAACATACAATAAATAATAAAATGTATAGACGTCGGTTCAAATCCCACAATATGCATATTTTTTTTAGTTTTGGTTAAAATAAAAGACTAAAGTATCCTCGAATAATATAGCTTATTTTAATTACAGGACATTTTCGTATTTTCCACAATCGAGTTGGTGTTCAATTGACTCTTGACACAACTCAGTCAATGACTTAAATAATAATATAAATGTACAACTAATGAATGTAATAAATTACTCAAAAATATGTCTACAATGAATCTAGATAATCAGTTATCTGAGTTCACTCTAGTCTCAACTAATATTTCTAATATATTTATAAATATATATTTTAAATGTCAAAATAATAATATAAAAAGTAAAAAATGTTATTAAATTAAAAATATATAAAATACAAAAAAAGTATGTCAACAACCATTTGTTCAAGTTCTTTTCTGATAAGTGCTAAAAGTAACATGTTTTAACCACATTCTTAATGCGTTTTTGGGTAATTATTCGATGTTAATTGTGAATTTTATACTCTTAATTCTTTAAATTCATGTTTTAATGCTTAATAGAGCACTCGAGAGCAAAAGGAGTGAAAACTAGAGTGCTAGAGCAAGCTGCAGGAGCCACATGGTTGAATCATTCTACATGGCTAAACCACATAGCCGTGTAACCCACATGAGCGTGTGGTAGGCCATGTCGATTTCATGGAATTATGCACTGAATAGCGGAAAATAACAATTTTTAGGTTTTTCGGGCATTCTAAGACTTATATATGAAAAAAAGAAGAAGATAGAAGTGAGTCGTCAAAGAATATTTAAGAAAACAACTTGAAAAACACCATTGAAGCCGACTTTGAAGTAGATTTCCGTCAAGATTGAAGATTACCAGTTGATTTCTTAGGAAGTTATCATGAGTTTCTTTAGTTCTTTTGGTTATATTGTGTCTTGAATGTTTTTATTTTTAAGCATGAACTAATTTCCCAAAATTCCTAGGGAAGATGAACCATACGATGGATTCTGTCGTTTGATTTTTATTTTTGACGCAATAAATACTTAGTTTCTTGTTCTCAATTATGTGTGCTTAATTCTCAGTTTGATATTTCTATATTATTAGTCCATGTTTGATGTGCTTAAATCGGTGGTTGAATAGACTCTATTTAAGAGCAGATCTTGCTTAGTTGAGTGGAGTTACATTCAATCCTAGAAATAGGACAAGATAAATCTACTAGATTAGATTCAAATCTAATAGGGGAATCCATAGTATAAGTTGATGCAATAATAGGAGTTTAAATTAGAAAGAATGTAACACCCCAACCAGGCCCAGACGTTATGGCCGAATCTGGCGATGTCACATTTAAGTGTTTTCCAAAAACATAGTTTCAATGGAAAAATCCACTCTATATTAATTCTCGTTGATTGAAACTCATGTTTTCTTTAGTAGTTTGTTGATCGTATTTGTTTGTTGCTATATTCAAAACATTATTTTTATGCGGAAGCTTTTATTTTATGGTACGAAAACGTGGTATTTTGAAAAAAAAAACATACACCTTTTGAAAATCCGCATCCTACTTCTATCAGATATGAATTAAAATAAGTAAAACCCCTAAATTAAAAGTTTTAAAGAAAATTTTAAAAGGCCTTATTAAAGAACAAATACCCAAAATAAATTTGAACCGTAAAAAAAACAAATGTAAAAGTAGGTGCAGTTGTGTGGCCACCTCCGAGTCCCTCGCAACATCGATCCCTAAGATTGGGGATTACCTGTAAGATAAACAGAGGAGATAGTTTACGAAAACTCAGTGTGTAACCCCATATAAGCAAATAGTCAATGCATTTGCAGTATGGGCTTAAGCCTAATTCAATAACAGTCCAGTTCAGTTGGGCCTTAGCTCATTACAGTATCAGTATTAGTGTGGGCCTTAGCCTATTACAGTGACAGTAACAGTTCAGACATGCAATCAGAAATCCTACCCATCCATCCTCTACACTCTACTCCGTCTAGCCTAACACTCTATGTGGGGATAAAATCACCCACCCATCCCTACACTCCAAAATTAGCACCGATTGCGGCACTAAACAGTATTTGCAGCAGAGCTACCAGTACAGTACACTTCCTCCGGTCATAATAATCTCATTCCCATGCAACATATCAAACATGCATGCAACATATATATCATGACATGCCCATATACAGTCATACATAACATAAATCATACAGTCATTTTATAACATAGGGGCATAACTGTCATTTTATAACATAGGGGCATAACAGTCATTTTATAACATAGGGGCTTAACAGTCATTTTATAGCATAGGGGCATAATAGTCATTTTACTACATGAGGGCATAACAGTCATTTTTTAATAGTTTAGGGGTCTAGGTCTACTTATCGACCCATCAGTTGGTCTACAGTCGTCTCGGACGACCCATGCAATCTTAACAGTCAAATAGTGAAGTTGGGCCTAAGGCCCATAATACTGGCCTATGTGGGCCCACACACTTGTGTGGCCCACATAGCCCAAATTTGGTCTCAGTCATGAAATTAACATAGTTTGGCCCCAAAATTTAAAAAAACTCATCATGTTCGTATGGTTTACCTATGCAGGGCCCACAAGTCTGTTGGCCTACACGGCCTATTTCAGCCCAACATGGCCCAGAACGGCCAAAGACCACGATTCGCTTATGGTGGCCTCAACAGTTTAATGCCCATATTTCATGCGTACGAATTACCACACGAGCGTGCGCACGCTCGTATAGTGTCATTTGTCATATTTTTCAGCTTTTACCGGTTTATGATTTGGGCAGTGTTTACACACCTAATACCGTTAGTAATTAAACCACACTCTGAAAACTCAAAGATCAAAATCCACTTAAATCGCCCACCCAAATCCTTGAAGATGTACCAACCAACTCTTGGTCTCCACCTAAAATAAGAGTCACAAACCTTCTCGTTAAACCCCTAGTCGAATTTCACTTTAAACTTCACTTAAACCATACTTACCGATCAAGTACAACTGATTGTTGTTAGAGAAAAACCCCAGCTGAAAAGAACTAGAGAAGGGGAGTGAAAGAGAGGAGTCGATATTTCCATTGTTGGGAGGAGAGGAAATTGACAAGAAACACAATTAATTAAAAACCCCAAGAGTACAATATAACCCTTCATTCAGTAACTTATAAACCGAGACAACAAAACATCTAAATCACTTACCAAACTGACGACAGAGCAGAGTGCAATATATCAACGCAAGCGCAAACAAACCACAAAGGGGAATCAATGACTGAAAGAGACAAAACAGAGTAGGTGACGGCGAGAAGAAAAAAAAGGAAACGATGGGAAGAGAAATGTGAAAAGCTGAAAAGGAACAAAAGATACAGTAGAAATTTACCAAGAAAAATTCGGCAAAGGGAGGAGCAAAATGACGAACGGTAAACTAGAGGGAAAAAGGAACTAACGTCAAAAATTTTAGGAACAATATGGGGAACTGATTTTTTTTTAAAAAAAGAATCACAAGAATCAAAATAAAATCAATAATAATCTGATAATATGAGAATTCCCTTATTTTGCTCCTCAATCCCACAAAATACTCCCATTATCCCTTAATTTCCTCTAAAAATCACTCCAACCTTCCCACTACTTAGAATTTTAGTCGAACTCAAACTCTCACACGACGCAAGCAGCAAAGTAAATCCCTTGTTTGCACAAGGATTCGAACTAAGGACCTCAAACATAACCAACACTTCACTTAACCACCAGACCAGGAAGTTCATTCTAACATATTTTATCAACATTTATTTTTAAGTCTACTGGCTAGAGATAGGGATTTACTCAATTAAAAACAAAAAATTTTCCCAAGCCAAGGCTTGAACCTAAGACTTCTTAGATACTCCCAGAACATATAACCACTGAAGTAAACAGATATTTGTGTCACAAACATACGAGCATAAATATAAGGGAGTTTTAGGGTGTTACAACTCTACCCCCTAAAAGAAAATTTCGGCCTTGAAATTTTACCTGATCATAATAGATGATGATATTGTTGTCACATCGCATCCTCAAGCTCCAAAGTGGCCTCTTCAAAGCTACGATTATGCTAAAGAACTTTAACCAGTGGAATGGATTTTTTTTAGAACCTTTACATCTCGCTCCAATATCTGAACTGGCTCATCCTCAAAGGTTAGATCTAGCCTAACCTCAACCTCCTCAATAGGAACAATATGCATGGGATTAGAGTGGTAGTGCCTCAACATAGAGATGTGGAACACGTCATAAATCCGATCTAATTCTGGAGGTAAGTTTAACTGGTAGGCAACCAGTCCCACATATTTCAGTATGCGATAAGGCCCAATAAACCTAGGGCTCAACTTACCCTTCGTCCAAATCTTAGTACTTTCTTCCATAGCGAGACCTTAAGAAAGATGAAATCCTCTACAGAATACTCAATCTCCTTGGGCTTCAAATTCGCATATGACTTATGTCTATGCCACCTTCAGTTGATCCCTAATTAATCTAACTTTATCATCGGTATCAGAAATCAATTCAAGGCCCAAAACCATCTGTATGCTAGACTGGTAGCTATTATTATAAGAAAACTCTACCAAAGGTAAATAGTCTTCCCAAGGGCCTCGAAAATCAATTACACAACACCTTAACACATCTTCTAGTATTTGAATCACCATTTTCGATTGACCATCTGTCTGGGGTGAAACGCAGTACTAAAGTCCAGTCTTGTACCCAAAGCCTTGTGTAGCTTCTTTTAGAATTGAGACGTGAAACGAGGATCTCTATATGATATTATGGAAACCGGTACCCCATGCAATCTCACTATCTTAGCCACATACAGTTTAGCTAGATTTTGTAAAGAGTAATCAGTACGAATTGGTATGAAATGGGCTGACTTGGTCAACCAATCCACTACGACCCATACCACATCCTTTTTAGTAGGCGTTAGGGGCAGCGCACTAACGAAGTCCGTAGTTACTCTCTCTCACTTCCAAAGTGGAATTTTAACTGGCTGAAGCAACCCTGAAGGTAATTGATGTTCAGCCTTCGCTTGCTGGCAAGTTAGACACTTACTTACAAAATCAATAACTTCACGCTTAAGACCAGACCACCAATATAACTTACGAAGGTCTTAGTACATTTTATTCCCTCCAGGATGCATAGTATAAGGACTACTATGTGCCTCTCCCAGTATAGACTGTCTCAAATCATTATCCCTTGGTACACAGACTCTTCCATAGAAGCACAGTACCCTTTCGCTATTCACTTCAAAATTTAAGGTTTCTCGACTATCAATCTGTCAAAAACGAGGGCCCAAAGACCCGTCCTCCAACTTTTTACCCTTAATCTGCTCAGTCCACAACGGTTTCACTTGTAATTTAGCCAACAAACTACCATCATCAAACAAGCTGAGACGAGCAAACATCACTCTAAGATCAGTCATAGCCCTAGGCTCAGAGCATCGACCACTACATTAGCCTTACTAGGATGGTGTTCAATCAAACAGTCATAATCTTTAAGTAGCTCAATCCATCGACGCTGCCTAAGATTTAGCTCATTCTGAGTGAGGAGGTACTTGAGGCTCTTGTGATCAATGTAGATGATACACTTCTCACTATACAGATAATGCCTCTAGATTTTTAGTGCGAATACCACCTCGGCCAACTATAAGTCATGCGTTGGATAATTTGCCTCGTAAGACTTAGGCTGGTGAGACGCATATGCCACAACTTTACCCTCTTACATCAACACACAACCCAAACTAACATGTGATGCATCGCTGTAGACAGTGAATTCTTTCCCAGACTCTGGCTGTATTAAGACAGGGGCCTCCATTAGAATCTTATTAAGTTTTTCAAAACTCTCTTGCTGCTTACCAGTCCAGACAAACAGTACCCCTTTACGTAACAATTTAGTTAGAGGTGCAGCAATCAATGAAAACCCCTCAAAAAACGTTAATAATACCTTGCTAGACCTAGAAAACTTCAACCGTCTTAGGCAGCTTCCAATCCAAAACAGTTTTAATTTTTCGAGGATCAACTCTAATCCCTTCAGCAGATGCCACATGGCCCAAAAATGTCACCTATCGTAGCCAAAATTCACACTTGCTGAACTTCGTGTATAATTGTTTCTCTCTCAGAACCTGCAAAACAACTCGAAGAAGTGCGTCATAATCATCCTCAGTTTTCGAATACACCAAGATGTCATCTATAAAATCACTATGAATCGATCCAAATAAGGTTGGAACACTCAGTTCATCTAATCCATAAAAGTCGCTGGTGCATTCGTCAGTCCAAACGGCATCACAAGGAACTCATAATGACCATATCGAGTCCTAAATGCTGTCTTGCGTACATCAGCCTCTTTGACTCTCAGTTGATGATACCCCGACCGGAGATCAATCTTAGAGAAAACTGAAGCTCCTCGAAACTGATCGAATAGATTATCAATCCTCGACAGGGGGTACTTGTTCTTAATAGTCATTTTATTCAGTTCTCGATAGTCAATGTACATACGCATGGATCCATCCTTTTTTTTACAAATAGAATCGGTGCTCCCCACGGAGACACACAAGGATAGATGAACCCTTGATCTAGTAACTCTTGAATCTGGGTCTTTAGCTCTACTAGCTTCTTCGATGCGATTCTATAGGGAGTGATGTACACCGGAGCTGTACTTGATATGAGCTCAATCCCAAATTCAACTTTAAGTACATAGGGGAAAACATCAAAAAATCCTTGACTGTTCTGATATCTTTAACAGACAGAGCCTCAGAATCAACACCATTGATGTAGGCTACATACGCCTCACAACCCTTATAAACTAACTTCTCGACCCTCAGAGCAGAAATCACATTTGATAGATAATTCCGATGCTTCCCTATTAGCACCACATCATCTCCTTCCACAGTTTTTAGTACCACCCGTTTTGTAGCACAGTCCAAATTCACTTGATGCTTAACCAGCCAATCCATACCCAATATTAAATCAAATTCTCCAAAAGAAAGTTTCATTAGGTCCAACAAAAAAATGGTTCCTTGAACCTCCAACGGTACATTTCTGAACAATCTGTTCACCTTAACTGACTGCCTTAAAGGACTTAACACAGTAATTTCACTCGTAGTGGTTTCAACCATTATACCCAAAGTCTCAGACACTGAGCATGCTATATATGAATGCGTAGACCCAACATCAATCAGTGTAGTATAAGGTATATTATAGATAAAGAATGTACCAGTAATAACATATGGGGCGTCTTCATCCTTTGGCGATGTGCAGCATAAACCAGAGTTAGTTGCCTCTCCTCAGTATAACCAGCACCTCTGCCCGGTACTCCACGACCACGGCCCATACCATTTCCATCTCTAGCCTGACCATAGCCTCTCGGTGGCTGCTGAACACCTCTTGGTAGTTGAACAATACCCTAACTTGTGGCTTGCATCTGTTCGGGCCTCCATGGACAGTCTCTAATACGGTGCTCTAATGTTCCGTACCTTAAACATGCCCCAATCCTTTTCCAGCACTCGCCCTAATGGCGTCTACTACAGTCAACACATGTCTGTGGTCTAGTAGCAGGAATAGGGGCCCCAACTTTGACCAGCCAATCCACTCTAGCTTTTTTCTTCGGCCTCTGAGCGGAACTCGAGGGCTCTGAATCCCTCTTATTCCTACCGGTTTCTCTATTCAGACACTCAGAACGATTCATCTCCTCAGCGATCTTTGCCTTGTCCACCAGTGTGGCAAAGTCTCGCTCCTTCTGTGGAGCTATCAAAACTCTCAGACTATCCCTGAGGCCGTCCTTGAATCGAACACACCGCTCATAATCGGTTGCCACCATCCCACGTGTATAGCGGCTTAATCGTAAAAATTAAGCTTCATACTCAACCACTAATTTATCCCCCTGAGTCAGATTCAAAAACTCCCTCCTCTGGGTATCCACATAACTAGCTCCCACATACTTCTCTTGGAAATTAGTTTTGAAAAATTCCCATGTCAACCAGTCAGCCTGAGTACCCTCTTTAACTGTAAGCCACCACTGATAGGCTTCATCTCGTAACAATGAAATGGCTCCTTTTAGTTTCTATTCGGGGGTACAGTCAAGGTCATCCATGATCCTCTCTGTGGCCTCAATCCAATATTCAACCACTTTAGGGGTAACTACAGCAATACCCCTAAAATTCTCAGCCCCGTTAGATTGGAGTCACTTCCATAATCGACCCATGACCTCCAACTCCAGTATTGGGCCCAGCGGCCCTCTCTAAAATTCTTAACATGGCCTAAGACAGTGCGTCATCCCCAACCGTTCGGTCTTGTAACCTAGTCTCAATGACAGGCGACGCCGGTGTCTCCCTAGTGTCTAGATTTGGCATACTGCCCAGTGAAGAGGACTCAGCTCGAGCCCCTCTACGACCTCTAGTACCCCATCCACGAGTACCTTGTGCGCTCATTGTCTAGTCACGCTTATCTGAATTAAAAGTTTTATGAATCAATTTACAGTTCAATAGTTATTAACAGATGTTTTATGGAAACAATTTTAGTAGTTCAGAGTTTGTTTTCGTACGACGCAGTATCTTCCAGTGTTTATCGATTTTACTACAGTATCAGTATACACTAACCTAAGTGTTTCAGTACGGTCTATCTATAGTAGTTTTAGTTTTAAACAGATAACAATTTTAGAGAACTTACAGAATCAGCGTTGGAGACTCGGTGTACCACACATTCAGTATAAATATTTCAAAATACTTCTAGATCGTTTAGAACAGTCCTCTTTGAAAATTTTAAGTTTAAAAAAAAACCCAAAAACCACAGCTGAGTTTTGAACCTGGCTTTGATACCACTAAAGGTAACACCCCAACTCGGCCTAGATGTTATAGCCGAATCCGGCGATGTCACATTGAAGTGTTTTTCGAAAACATAGTTTCAACAGAAAAATCTGCTCTATATTAATTCACGTTTATTGAAACTCATATTTTTTTTAGCAGTTTGTTGATCATATTTGTTTGTTACTAGATTCAAAACATTGTTTTGATGCGGAAGCTTTTATTTTATGGTACGAAAACGTGGTTTTTTGAAAAAAAATACATCTTTTGAAAATCTACGTCCTACTTCTATCAGATATGAATTAAAATAAGTAAAATCCCCAAATTAAAAGTTTTAAAGAAAATTTTAAAAGGACTTATTAAAGAAAAAATACACAAAATAAATTTAAACTGTAAAAAAATCTAAAAACAGGTGCAAGTGGTATGGCCACCTCTGAGTCCCTAGCAACACCGGTCCCTAGGATTGGGGATTACCTGTAAGATAGACAGAGGGGCGAGTTTACAAAAAATTAGTGTGTAACCCCACATAAGTAAATAGTCAATGCATTTATAGTATCGGCTTAAGCCCAATTCAATAACAGTCCAGTTCAGTTGGGCCCTAGCCCATTATAGTATCAGTATCAGTGTGGGCCTTAGCCCATTATAGTGATAGTAACAGTTCAGACATGCAATTAGAAATCCTACTCATCCAGCCTCCACACTCCACTCCGTCTAGCCTAACACTCTATGTGGGAATAAAATCACCCACCCATCCTTACACTCCAAAATTAGCACCGATTGCAGCACTAAACAATATTTGCAACAAAGCTGCCAATACAGTATTCTTCCTCCAATCATAATAATCCCATTGCCATGCAACATATCAAACATGTATGCAACATATATATCATGGCATGGCCATATACAGTCATACATAACATAAATCATACAGTCATTTTATAACATAGGGGAATAATAGTCATTTTATAGCATAGGGGCATAACAGTCATTTTACCACGTGAGGGCATAACAATTATTTTATAATAGTTTGAGGGTCTAGGTTTACTTATCGACCCATCAGTAGGTCCACAGTCATCTCGGGTGACCTGTGCAACCTTAACAGTCAAATAGTAAAGTTGAGCCCAAGGCCCATAATGCGGGCCCATGTGGGCCCACACATCCGTGTGGCCTACATAGCCCAAAATCAGTCTCGGTCATGAAATTAACATAGTTTGGCCCCAAAATTAAAAAAACTCGTCATGTTCGTGTGGTTTACCCATACGGGGCCCACAAGCCCGTTGGCCTACATGGCCCATTTCGGCCCAACATGGCCCAGAGCGGCCAAAGACCATGATTCGCTCATGGTGGCCTCAACAGTCTAATGCCCACGTTTCATGCATTCGGATTACCACACGAGTGTGTACACACTCGTATAGCGTCATTTTTTCATATTTTTCGACTCTTACCAGTTTACGATTTGGGCAGTGTTTACACACCTAATTTTGCTAGTAACTAAACCACACTCTGAACACTCCAAAACCGAAATCCACCAAAAAAGCCCACCCATTTCCTTGAAGATGGACTAACCAACTCTTGGTCTCCACCTAAAACAAGAGTCGCAAACCTTCTCGTTAAACCCCTAGTCAAACTTCACTTTAAACTTCACTTAAACCATACTTACCGATAAAGCACAACCGACTGTTGTTAGATAAAAAGCCCAGCTGAAAAGAACCAGAGAAGGAGTGTGTAAGGGAGGAGTCGATGTTTCTCTTGCTGAGAGGAGGGGAAATTGAAAAGAAACACAATCAATTAAAAACCCTAAGAGTACAAATATAACCCTTCATTCAATAACTTTTAAAATGAGACAACAAAACATCTAAATCTCTTACTAAACTGACGACAAAGCAAAGTGCAATATAGCAATGCAAGCGCGAACAAACCGCAAAGGGGAATCAATGACTGAAAGAGGCAAAACAGAGGAGGTGACGACGATAAATTGAAAAAGAAAACAATGGAAAGAGAAATGTGAAAAGCCGAAAAGGAATAAAGATACTGCAAAAATTTACTAAGCAAAATTCGGCAAAGGGAGGAGCAACATGACGAACGGCAGACTAGAGGGAAAAAGGAACTAACGTCAAAAATTTTGGGAACAATAATAATATGAGAATTCCTTATTTTGCTCCTTAATCCCACGAAATACTCCCATTATCCTTTAATTTCCTCCAAAAATCACTCCAACCTTCCCACTACTTAGAATTTTAGCCAGACTCAAACTCTCACACGACGCAAGCAGCAAAATAAATCCCTTGTTTGCACAAGGATTCGAACTTATGACCTCAAACATAACCAACACTCCACTTAACCACCAAACCAGTAGACCCATTCTAACATATTTTATCAACATTTATTTTTAAGTCTACTGGCTAGAGATAGGGATTTATTCAATTAAAAATAAAAATTTTGCCTAAGCCAAGGCTTGAACCCAAGACTTCTTAGACACTCCTAGAACACATAATTACTGAAGTAGACAAACATACGAACATAAATATAAGGGAGTATTGGGGCGTTTCAAGGAAATTCCAATTAATCAACCTAAGGTCAGTTACTCTTATACTAGAAAGAGATATTATCATAATTTAGGGATTTCTGTGGAATAGGTGTGAAGTAAAAAAATTGAGTAATCTAGATTGATAATGATAGAGGAATTCTAGGTGAATTCTTTCTTGGGAATTGTTTCATTTATTGGTTATTACTCGATTATTTTTGTGATTTATTATTTGTCATGTTCCCTAGTTCATTAAATTAGTTAATTTTAGTTTTAATCAGTTACTCGAATTAGTCGATTAAATAATAGAAAGATGATAATTACTAGTACTTTTAGTCTTTGTAGGAACGATATCTTTGCTCACTGTAGCTATATTGTTAATTGTTAGGTGCACTTGCCTTAGTCAAATTTTTAGTTAAGTTCATGACACATCAAGTTTTTAGTGTCGTTGCTGAGGACTAGAATATTAGGAAACTTTATTACTATTAATTTATCCTTTTTGTTTTTATTTTTATTTTAATACCTTTTTAATTTAATTATCTCATTCTAATTTTTCTTTTGTTTGATTCTTATAGGTTCTTTTGGTTTATGACTAGAGACAACTCATTGGAACCGTTAGTTTTTTATAGCGAGATAAAAAAAGTGCGCACAGAAATCGAAGAGAGGTTAAAGAAGTAAGGCAAGGTTAATTGATTTTAACAGACGATCAAGAGCAAAAGATCATTACTGTGGAGATGGATAATAATCTTGGTAATCAGCAACTTCTTGTACGTCCTACTCCTTGGATTATGTATGACTATGTTAAACCAACTCTAGTTGGGGTGAACCGAGTATTGTTAGACCGACTATTGCTGCAAAAAATTATGAGATTAAGCCGAACACAATTCAGATGGTGCAATAGTATGTTCAATTTGATGGATTGCAAGATGAATATTTGAATATCTTTTAGCTAACTTTCTAAATATCTGCGACACATTTAAGATCAATGGCATTACTGATGATTCCATATGCTTATGGTTGTTCCTATTCTCTTGAAGGAACAAGGCAAAACAATGGTTGAATTCACTTCCACAGGGTTCCATCATTATTTGGGCTCAAATGACAAAAAAATTTCTGTTGAAGTATATTCCACCAGTCAAAACAACTAAGTTGAAGAATGACATCTCTTATTTTGCTCAATTTGATCTCGTGACACTATATGATACATGAGAGAGGTTTAAGGATCTTTTAAGAATGTGTCATCATCATGGCTTACCTTTGTGGTTACAAGTTCAAACCTTTTACAACGGTTAGAATCCCTTGACTAGACAGATAATTGATGTAACAACTGATAGAAGACTGAATAATAAGATAGTTGAGGCAACCCAAGAATTCATTGAGGTGATGACATTGAATAACGATCAATGGCAAGTTATGAGAACAAAGCCTACTAAGGCAGCCAATGTTTTTTTAATATATATGTGTTTACTATGTTGGCGAGTCAAGTGGAAACGTTGAGTAAAAAGATTGATGGCTTGAGTTGTAGTAAATAGGTGAATCTAGTAATGCGATGCGATGCGACAGAGACGAGGATGATCAATATGGAATGTTTGCCCTTCAATTCTAACATGGAGCATGAGCGAGTCGACTTTATGGGTAATAATTAGACCTTAGAATAACCTTATAGCAACAACTATAATCATGGATGGAGGAATCATCTGAATTTCTCTTGGGGTGGTCAAGGAAATGAAAGTTCACACTCCCTCCAGGTTTTCAGCAACCTTATCAGTAAGAAAAGAAGTTAAATTTGAAAAAGATGTTGACTAAACTTATTTTAGTGTTAGAAACTAGATTCCAGAACATTGAAATGACTTTGAGGAATCAACAGGCATCTATTTAGGGCCTCGAGAATCAGAGTAGTCAACTTGCTAAATTGGTTTTGGAGAGAGAATAAGGCAGTTTACCTAGTAACACTGAAACCAACCCAAAGGAGTAAGTCCACGCAATCACTGTACGTAGTGTGAAAGGGTAGTCGAGCCTAAAAAATTGAATCTAAATGCTGATGAGAAAAATGACGAGGTTGATGAATATAAGAAGGAGTATAAGTCAATGGTCAGAAATACAAACCACCAATTTTATATCCAGCAAAGTTGAATAAAGACTGCATCAATGAACAATATAGTAAATTTCTTGAACTGTTAACAAATAAAAGTTAGACGAACTGTCCACTATAGAGCTCAATGAGGAGTGCTCGACCATTTTCCAAAACAAACTACCCATCAATCTTAAAGATCTAGGGAGTTTTATATTCCTTATTTCATTGGTAGCTTAAATGTAGAAAAACCTTTGATTGATTTGGGTGTTAGTATCAATCTAATGCCTTATAAAATGTTCAAACAACTTGGTCTCAAGGAACCAACACCAACTAGATGAATATTCAATTAGTTGGTAGATCAAGTAAGTATCCTAGGGGTATTATTGAAGATGTACTTATTAAATTAGATAAATTCCTATTCCTTGTTGATCTCGTTATATTAGATATGGATAAGGATGTTGCGGTACCCATGATTTTAGGTCGACCCTTTTTAGCCATTGCTAGAACTATTATTGATGTGGGCAATGATGAACATGTGCTGACGGTAGGTGATGAAGAGGTTACTCTTCAAGCATGTGATTTTGTGAGAGTTTCTAGTGAACAAGATGATACTCATTATTCTATCAATGTTAGTGATCATGCGGCTCAACATTCTTTATAGGAAATCACTAACGAATACATTTTAAAATTGTACCCTTTTCAAGGTGATAGAAATCAAGGGACAAGTGAAGAGAGAATCGTACAGCTTGATGAATTAGATGAATGACAAATAAAGGCTGATGAGAACCTGAGAACATTCAAAGAAGCAACAAAGTAACACCATGGTATGCACTTAAAGAGGATAAATAAATTCAAAGTTGGAGACAAAGTGCTATTGGACAATTTAGATCTAAAAATGTTTCTTGATGAGCTTAAGTCAAGATGGTGGAATCCATTTGTGGTACAAAATGTATTCCTATATGGAACAATTAAGGTGACACACCTTGATTATGTCACATTCAAGGTAAACAATCATCAACTCAAACTTTATGTTGGTGGTGATATTGATAATGAGAGAGAGGAGCTCTAGCTCTAAAATCTGAATTAACCGTGAGCTAAAAAAGGGAAGCCGAGCTTAGACTCTAAATAAACGCTTCTAGGGAGGCAACTCAAATGTTTTTGTTTATTTGGTTGTTATTATTTTAGTTCATTTATTTATGTTGCATGTTAATACTTTTATTTCTATTAAAAAAAGAGAGGAAAAAGAGAAATGTATATAAGTAAACAACACGGTATAAGGTATACTAGGCGGTTTGGCAACACAGTCGCGTGGTACACACAGCATAGACGCACGGGCGTGTTAAGGATCGTGTGCTGTAGCCAATTTTTTCAATTTTCTTATGACATATACAATCTAAGTGATGGCACACGGCCTGACAACACATTTGTGTGACCCACACGCCTTTATACACGATCATGGTAGACGCGAATGACAACAACACACAGTCTAGACACACTGCCATATGAATATTTGAGCCAATTTTTTCAATTTTCCTTTGAAACTCACTGTCTAAGTGAAGGTACATAGCCTAAAAACACAGTCGTATGACCCACATGCACTTATACATGGTTGTGGGAGAAGCAAATAACAACAACACATGGTCTAAGTATGACACACGACCCTACAGCCTAAATACACAGGTGTGCCTAGTGTGTCACAAAACTAACTAAAAATACGACGAAGGTAAGTGCACCTATCGATAAATAGTATAGCTATGGTGAGTAGAGATATCTTATCCACAAGGACTAAAAGTATTAGTAATTATTGTTTTCCTATTATTTAGCCGACAAATTAGAGTGATTGGTTTTAAACTAAATTTACTAAATTAAGATAACTAAGAACTCAACAGAAAATAAATTAGGAAAATAACCGAATAACCAATGAGAGGGACAATACCCATGAGAATCTGAATTAAATGATTTATTCACTTGGTATCTTGATCCGCATAAATCCCTAAATTATGCTAATATCTCTTTCGAGAGTAAGAACAACTGAGTCCAGGTTGATTAATTGAAATCTCTTTCTAATTAAAATCCCTATCATCGCATTAACTCGATTTATGGATTCTCTTATTAGATTTTACTTTAACTTGGTAGATTTATGTCATCCTATTTATAGGATTGCATGCAACTCCATTCAATTATGCTAGCTCTACTCTTAAATAGGGGCTTTTCCTTTACTGAATTAAACACATTAAACATGAATTAATATCCCAAAAATATTAAAACAAGAGATAAGCACACATAATTGAGAATAAGAATCAAGTATTTATCATGTAAAATAGAAATTAAATAATAGAATTCATCATAGGTTTCATCTTCCCTAGATATTTAAGGAATTAGTTCATAATTCTAAATGAAAACATCTCAAAGTTAGAATAACCATAAGAAATAAAGAAACTCATAAAAATTTCAAAAGAAATTAAAAAGAGGTCTTCAATCTTGATGGAGATCTATTCAGAGTTAGCTCTAATGGTGTTTTTTGAGTTGTTTTCTCCCTTATTTTCTGATAGCTCCTTTCTCTCTTCTTCTATTTGGTATTTATAGACTTTAGAATGCTTAGAAAGGCTAAAAATTGTAATTTTCTGCGTTGGGAAGCAAGTTGTGAAATCAACATGGTCTGGCACATGGCCGTATGTCCAGTCTGTGTGGCTCACATGGTCATGTGTCCAACACGTATGGGAAGGCCCAGCCTGTGTGACTTCTAAAATTTATTCTTTTTTTTATTTTCGCTCATTTTGCTCTCAAATGCTCACCTAAGCATACGAACATGAATTCAAAGGATTAGGATCATCAAATTAACCAATTTACATAAATAATTATCCAAAGACGCATTAAGAACGAGATTAAATTATGTTATTTTTATTACTTATCAAATATCTCGACACTTAAGCGTTTGTTTGTCCTCAAGAAAAATCCTCAACTCACATAAAGTTAATGTTTCTCAACTTGTAATTCTCATCAATAATATCTCAGAATAATTCACAAATAATTATGTATTGACAAGTCAACTAAAAGGGCACTAAAGATTCAAAGAATCCAGTCAAAATTTTTAAAGCACGAAAACATAGGTGTCTCCCCTTATTTAAATGGTTACATTTAATTCAAAATCAACAAGAATTGACATCCTCACTAAAGATTCACTGAAAGCACTCAAAGTGTTTATGGTTGAAGAAATAAACACTCAACAGTCGAACAAGAAATGTCATTACCATAAGCTTGTTTGAAAATCAAATCTCCACCATTATAAAATGATATGACATACCAATCTAAAAGTCTTTAAGAGGTTGTAATGGGGATTAGGTTAAAGGGTGTGAAAAAAAGGCCAAAAAAGTTGGTTATAATTGAGATCAAGTTGATAAGTTACCAAACTAGAAAAAATAAACAAATGCTGAATTAAAAATAGGTGCATCAATCAAGAATAAATAGGAATAAAAAAATAAGTTTCTTCTCAAAATATGAATTTAACTGTTGAAGCTCTATCAACATAAAACTAATTAATACTTAATATGTTTTTTTTTAATTTTGAAAAAAAATCAAGAAAGAAAATTCAGCTATTCAAACAAAGGAACATAGTTAGGTAACTAACCAAGTCAAATCTCGATAAAAAGGGAATCAATAAAACAAGAAAGAGTCACAACAAAAAATGGGTTATGGGTTAAAATTCATGGGTTAATCAAGAAAATGAGTGTTAGGCTCAACAGGTTTCACTAAGGGTTAATTCCAAAGGTAGGCTTTTTTATCGGATAAGTTGGTTAAACCTAAGTGCCTTTATCATCTTAGTATATCAAATCAAATGTGTGGTCTTGACATGCATAATCGAAGCAAGTTCTAGAATAACAAATCAAGTTGACACACTCATAACCAATAATAGAATGAGCATGAAGAACGTATGCGCTAAAGGCTCAAAATCTCACAAAAAATTATGGTTTTGGTGTCAAACTTGCAAATCTCAAACTTCATGATAATACCTCAATTCAAGGAAACAACCTAAAATTTTTAATTTTTGAAAAATAACTTATCATGCTTGATTCTCTCTTTACTTAAAGTTTTTAAATTAATCAATGCAAAAATATCTACAAAGTAATCCAAAACACATCAACAAAAATCCCAAATCCGCAAAAATTCATTCTAATGGAAGCATGAGAAATTTATTTAAACATAAGAAATGATTCAGGGATGTTCTAGTAATTATATGAATAACCTTCCCACACTTAAGATGTACATTTTTCTCAATGTACAAATAGAGCACAATATAAGCAGAATATCATAGAGGGGGAGAAAACTGAAACTGCCTTGAATATGGATGAATTCACCAGAATAGTGAAAACTGAAATTGTAGGTAAATCTAATTGCAGTGCATGGTTCTGAGAGAACTAATAAGAAAATAAACACAAATAATGAAGAAGATTAAGTGATTACAAAACTCAATTAGAAACAACTACAAAATAAAAGTATAGTTCAAAAGATAATAAACGAAATAAGTCTAAAAAAATAAAAATAAAACAACTAACTAAAAAAAGAAAAATTTAAAAGAAAAAGAAGATTAAAAATGAAACTGAAACTGAAAAGAAAAGAAATAAAATCAGTGATCTTCGTCGTCAGAGGCATTGAGATCGTAAGGCACCGACGTTGAAGTGGAGGTACTGGCAGATTGCTGGAAGGTCACATCAATACTATCGAATCATTCAAAATAGTGCTACTCAAAATAAGTAAACCACTTGGAGAGATCTGCGAGGGTGGCAGCAGAAGTAGTAGTATGGTGACTCTGAGGTGGATGATGAGGAGGATCCTTATGGTGGAAGGGGACATAATCATTGAAGTTCCCATGCTTATCTCGAGGGTCAAAATGAGATAATCGGTATCGAGGAGTATCTATGCCATGTAGTTGCTCGATCATCCGCATGTAACTTATACTCGATAACCCTTGCGGGGTCATTTGTCCAACTAGTGTAAAGGAGGAGGACTACTTCGGAGTGTCGAGGTGGTCGAAGTGTTGTACGAGGTGAGTCACATAAGAGCCTAAGTAGATAAGACCCTTTCTACTGCACTTTGTCTAATGGCTGCAAGCTAGGGCTATGAAATTCGCAAGGTTAAAGGTGCACCCTGTGGCCATTCTCCACAAAAAATAAGCATCGAATGTACCGATGACTCCAGTGCTCTCCCTCCAACCAGTCAATGTATAATCCAAAATGACATGAATATAGCGCAAGGCCAAAGGTAGGGAAGTCACCTTCGATCAACTCGGGTCATAGAGTGTCGTGCTAGTCGTAAGCTCTATCCAACTATAACGCTCCAAAATTTATAATTTCATTATTGTGAAAATATGAAACAAATATATGTAAACTTTAGTGGTTACGTGTTCTGGGAGTGTTTGGGAGGTCCCAAGTTCAAGTCTTCGCTTGGGCAAATTTTGGTATTTTGAATGAATTAGGCCATACTCTTGCTCAGTAGGCGTTTTTTTGATTGTTGGGTAAATTACATCATAATGGGCCTACTTGTCTAGTGGTTAAATGGTGTGTTATTATGGTGGAGGTCTTGTGTTTAAACCCCTATGCAGGTAAGGGTATTATTTTTTTTGCTCAGATTTCGGGATAGAGTTGCATAATAGGGGGATTTTGAGTAATGGATGTGTAGTGGGAATTAGGGGAGAAGATTACAGAATTTTGGGGGTTATCGTGATTTTATTTTATTTTTTTCCCATAACTAAATTTTGACTCCCTTTTCAAAAAAAATTCTATCGTCTATTCTTCTCCCTCTCCTCTTGCTAAAATTCTTTGAGTTTTTCCATCTTTCTCTTCTTTTTCTTCTTCTTGATTTTTCCCTGATCCATTTATTTTCTTTTGTTTTCGCATACGGTTAGTTCTCGCTTTGTTTTGGTAAGTGTTTCACTTTGTTTCTATCATGAATCTCCTAGCGACTGAAGTGGTAATGTTTTTTTCTCTGCGATTTGCGCTTAGAGAGAGGCTCGGACTAGTAAACTTAGTGTTCTCGTCTTACAATAGTTAAACAGAGGGTTATCGTTGGTGGTAGTTGGGTTTCTTTTCGTTCTTGGTTGTCAATTCACTTGTAAATCTGTTAAATTGATGTTTGGTATCTTGATTATAGGCTTTGGAGTGCTGAGGGACTATTTTAGCATCAAACAAAACTAGGTGTGTACCCGAAAAGCAAAAAAATAGGATTTAGCGAAAAGCTGAAATTGCTTGCTGTTTTGATAACGACAGTAAGCTAACTTTGAAAAATTTCCAAAAATTATGGAAATTGAATTAGAGGATGAAAAAAATTTGGAATTAAAACTTATTGAGTCTAGTTTCTCATAGAAGAAATGATGTAAGTAATGGAATTGTAAATCGTGAGATATAATAAACCTTGTGAGACAATGTCAGAATGAATTTGGGTTTCCCTGTTTTGATTTTTGAAAATCATAAAAAATTGGAGACAAATAATTAGGGGTTAAAATTTACATGTTTAAATTATTAATGAGTCTATTTTCAATAAAAACAAATTAAAACTTCATCTAAATTTTTTACTAAGAGATAATTAATTTTTAGCAAAGAAGAGTCGAAGGTGTCAGACAGCAGAACTGGGGTAGGTTTGAAGATTTTATTGTACTTACTGGCTGAACCAAAAATTATAAAAATTTTATGGTAGAAATTTATTTGAGTCTTGTTTCAAAGACATCAAGCGGATTTTAATTTGGAAATTTGTAGCTGAAGATATAAACAATTAAGCAATAGTGACTCAAGTAGACAGCTTTGAAGGAACACATAGGTAAATAGTGAAAATATATATGAATATTTAGCTAGCACGAGTTACATTAGAAATGGATCACGCAGCCAAGGCCAATTTGGGCCGAGTTGGCCACATGAGCGTGTGAGCCCAATTTTTTGAAAAGTTTTGTAAGGTTGCACGGGTCGCCCAAGTCGACTGTGGACCTACTGTAAGGTAGGTAAGCTTTACTTAGACCCCTATATGTGTGATCTGTCTGACTGATTTCTATACCGAGCATGACTTATGATATCTGAATGTATGTGCTATTAGTTGGATAATGGCATGGCATATTTTGTATGTTGCATTACAACGGGATGGGTTAATGATATTTGACGGAAGTGTCTGAAAGACTATTAAGTCTGTTATCTAGCGGCTTAGCTGCAACCTTCTGATTATGTGCCACATTTTGGTACAGCATGGTGTGTAGGGATGGATGGGATGATTTAATCTCCACATGGTGTGTAGGGTTGGATGCAGATGGTTTGTAGAGGCTGGTGGGTAGGATTCTGGTTTACTGTATCTGTATTTTGTATCTGATATGGGCCAAGGCCCTAATGTATTTCTAAGACTGTATATGAACGGGCTAAGGCCCAAACTGATTTTGTGATGGGCCTAGGCCCTAGATTGTATCTAACTGAATTCTGTTGATTATTTGTATGCATGTTTTTTTGTAGGGAATACACATTGAGTTTGCAAAAACTCACACTTTCTCTGTTTAATCTGTACATATAATCCCCAGACTTGACGGGTCAGTGCAGCAGAGGACTCGACGGTGGCCACACGTAAATTTCAGACTGTTTTCAGACGGTTGGTTTTAAATTTGGGACTTTATACTATTTTTTATGGTTTAAACTGCAACTCCACAAAACATGGTTTTATTTTCTAAAAACGAAGGATTTTAGTAAACAGAAAAGATTTTCCTTAAATTAATTGGTTACAAAAGTTTCCGTAAGAGACAAGTTTTATATCAAATCAACTAGTTTTTTCTGAATTAAATAAAAGCTAACTTATTGTAACGGTTTTTAAACTCAACAATCTTGTCTTCAAATTCCTTTCCATGTGAAATCGCTAGATTCGACCATAACGTCTAGGCCAATTTGGGGTGTTACATTTAGTGGTATCAGAGCCAAGATAAAAAACTCGACTGTGGATTTGGGTTTTAAAATTTGGTGCTAAAGAAATTATTTTTAAATAGTTTGAAATATTTTTGACTGAGTATGTGGTATACTGATCCTCCGGCACCGATTCTGTACGTGTTTTAAAAACTCTGATAAGTTTTTAAAAATATGAGTAGCATATTTTAAAACTACTATAGGTAGTGCACTATATTGAGAATACTATAGATAGTGTATATTGAAAACAGTAGAGAAACTAAAAACTGTAGTAAGATTGTAATTCGTGATAACAAACTCTAAACTTCTGATACTGTTTTGCATAAAATATCTACTAATAGATATCGAAACTGTAACTGATTCATAAAAGTATTAACACAGATAAGCTACGAATTCTACGATGAGTGCATGAGGTATCCGCTAATGGGGTACTAGAGGCTGAGGTAGAGGCCGTAAAAGGGCTCGAGCTGAGCCCTCGTCGTTAGGTAGCATACCGAATCTGGATACGAACGAGACGTCAGTTTCACCTACTACAGAGACTAGGTCTCATGATCGCATGGCCGAGGACGACGGCTTGTCCCAGGGTATGCTGAGGATATTAGAAAGGGTCGCTGGGCCCAACACTAGATTTGTGGGCCGAGGGCCAGTTATAAAATGACTTCGGTCCAATGGGGCTGAGCTATTTAGGGGTGTCACTGGAGTCACCTCTAGCATGGCCGAGTACTGGATAAAGGCCACGAAAAGAATCATGGACGATATGGAATTTACCCCTACACAAAAATTGAAATGGGTTATTTCCTTGCTTCGCGATGAAGCATACCAATGGTGGCTGACCGTTAAGGAGGGCATTTAGCTCGAACGACTGACTTGGGATTTTTATAATTCTGATTTTCAATGTAAATATGTGGGGGCAAGCTACATGGACGCTAGAATATGTGAGTTTTTGAATCTTACGCAAAGGGATAATTCAATGGCCAAGTATAAGGCTAAGTTTTTGAGATAGAGTCGTTATGCTCGAGGCATGATGACGACTGGATATGAGCAATGTGTCCACTTCGAGGATGAACTCAAGGACAGTTTGAGAGTTCTGATAGCTCCGTAGAGGGAACATGACTTTTTAGCACTGATAGAGAAGGTGAAGATCGTCTAGGAGGTAAAACGCGCTGAATGCCAAAATCGAGATAAAAAGAGAGGCAAGAATAAGAGGGATTCAGAGGCCTCAAGTTCTACAATGAGGCCTAAGAAAATGGTCAGATCTAGTGGGCTAGTTAGAGATAGGGCCTTTGTTGCTCCTATTGGGATCACGTTTTGTGGGCATTGTGGAAAACGCCATCCGGGCAAATGTTGGAGAAGGACTGAGGCTTGTTTAAGATGTAGGTCTACTGAGCACTGTGTTTGAGAGTGTCTGCTAAGGGCTGATCAGGTGCAAGTTGTGGGTTCTGGTACTGTACAACCATCGAGGGTAGTTCACCAGCCGCCTAGGGGCCGTAGTCAGGCTAGAGGTGGTAATGGCATGAGTTGTTGGCAGAGAGCACCAGGCATAGATGCTGGATAGACTGAGGCAAGACAGCTGACCCTAGTTTATGCTGCTCATCGCTGAGAGGATAGAGATACTCCGGACATCATCACGATAAGTTTCTTATTTTTGATGTGCCTTACACTGCATTGATAGATATAGGATCTACGCATTCCTATTTTTCCTGTTCTGTTTCCAAAAACCTAGGGATTATGGTTAAGAGTACTTCTACTGAGGTGGCTATGCTGAGCCCATTGGGGCAATCTGTTAGAGTTACTAAATTGTACAGGGATGTTCCTTTAGTGGTTCAAGGGATGGTATTTCTGGCTAATTTGATAGAGCTTTCTTTTGGGGAGTTCGATATGATATGAGGGATGGACCGATTGGTCAAGCATCGTATCGGTTTGGATTGTGCGACTAAAAGGGTCGTATTGAAAACTGAAGAGGGTAATGATGTAGTTATGATTGGGGAACATCAAAATTACTTGGCTAACGTGATCTCTGCATTGGTAGCTGAGAAACTGGTTCGCAAGGGATGTGAGGCGTATTTAGCCTATGTAAGTATTTTCGCTTCTAGGGACTCTATTGTTAAGAACATCAAAACTGTGAGGGATTTTTTGGATGTCTTTTTGAGGAGCTACCGGGTTTACCTTTGAATCAGAAAGTAGAGTTTGGGATTGAGCTCTTCCCTGGTACAGCTCCAGTGTCTATCGCTCCCTATCGAATGGCACTAAAGGAGCTTACAGAGCTCACTGGTACTGTTTGTTAAGAAAAAATATGGATCCATGAGGATGTGTATCGAATACCGACAACTAAATAAGTTCACTATCCACTTTCAAGGATAAATGATTTGTTTGATTAGTTTTGAGAAACGTCTGTGTTCTCCAAAATTAACTTGCATTCTGGGTATCATCAGTTGAGGGTTAAGGAGGCTGATGTGTATAAGACAACATTTAGGACTCATTATGGTCACTACGAGTTCCTAGTGATGCCATTTGGATTGACTAATGCACGACAGCTTTCATAGATCTGATGAACTGAGTGTTTTAGCCCTACCTGGATCGGTTTGTAGTGGTGTTCATCGATGACATGTTGGTTTATTCAAGGACTAAGGATGAGCATGACGAGCACCTTAGGATTGTTCTTCAAATTTTGAGGAAAAACAACTCTATGCTAAGTTCAGCAAGTGCGAGTTTTGGTTACGTGAAGTAATATTTCTGGGTTATGTGGTGCTGCTGAGGGGATTCGAGTTGATCCTCAAAAATTGAGGTTGTATTGGACTGGAAACAGCCTAAGAATGTGTCTGAGATCTGTAGCTTTTTGGGGCAGATAGGTTATTACTGACGGTTTGTGGAAGGATTTTCACTGATCGTAGCACCCTTGACTAAGCTGTTACGTAAAGGTGTACCGTTTTACTGGACCAATGCACAACAAGAGAGCTTTGAGAAGCTTAAGACTATACTGACTGAGGCTCCTATTTTGGTACAACCTGAACTTGGAAAAGAGTTCACGGTTTATAGTGATGCATCACATATCGGTTTGGGATGTGTGTTGATGTAGGCTGGTAAGGTGGTTGCATATGCGTTTCGTCAGCTTAAGACACACGAGACGAACTATCTGACGCACAATTTGGAGTTGGCCATCGTAGTCTTTGCATTAAAAATCTAGAGACATTATTTGTACGGTGAGAAGTGTATTATCTACACCGATCATAAAAGCCTCAAGTATCTCATCATATAGAAGAAGTTAAATCTTAGACAGCGTAGATGGGTTGAGCTATTTAAGGATTATGATTGTATCATTGAGTACCATCTAGGCAAGGCCAATGTGGTGGCTGATGCATTGAGCCGTAGGGCTATGACCGATCTGAGAGTGATGTTCGCTCGACTTAGCCTATTTGATGATAGAAGTTTGTTGGTAGAACTTCTGGTCAAACTGACATGGATTGAACAGATTCGAGGTAAATAGTTGGGGGATAAGTCTCTCAGGTTACATTTTCATCAGGTTGAGAATGGTGGCACTACTGATTTTGAGAGAAATAGTGATGGGGTACTTTGTTTCTGCGGTCAAATTTGTGTACCGAATTATGAGGATTTAAGGCAGACGATTCTGAAAGAGGCGCATGGTAGTCCCTAAGCTCTGCATCCTGGTGGGAACAAGATGTACAGAGATCTTCAGGAATTGTACTAGTGGCCAGGGTTGAAGCATGAGGCTATCGACTTCGTTGCTCACTGTTTGACTTATCAGCAGGTTAAGGCTGAGCATTAGTTCCCTTTGAGTTCGCTACAGCCGATTAAGATACCGTTATTCAAATGAGAGCGAGTAACGATGGACTTCGTTAATGGGTTGCCCTTAACACCCACTAAGAAAGATTCTGTTTGGGTCATCGCGGATCGGTTGACCAAGTCTTCTGACTTTATCCTAGTAAGGACATATCGAAAATAGTGAGACTACATGGGGTACCTGTCTTGATCTTTTCTGATAGGGATCCTCGTTTCACGTCTTAGTTCTAGAAGAAGCTTTATGAGGCTTTGGGTTTAAGATTAGACTTCAGTACTGCTTTCTATCCTTAGACAGATGGTCACTCGGAGAGAGTGATTTAGATATTGGAGGACATGTTGAGGAGCTGTGTTATTGATTTCTGAGGTATTTGGGAGTAGTACTTGCCGTTAGCGAAGTTTGCCTACAATAATATATTCCAGTCTAGCATCCAGATGGCACTTTACGAGGCACTGTACGGTCGTAAGTATCACACTCCTTTATGTTGGACTAAGTTGGGCGAGGATGTGTTCTGAGTCTTGAGTTGGTCTCTGAGACAGAGGATAAGGTTAGAATGATTCAGGATTGTTTGAAAGCAGCTTTTGACAGGCAGAAATATTATGCGGATATGAAAAAATGTGAGATCGAGTATTCTGTGGGGGACTTAGTTTTTCTTAGGGTCTCACTATGGAAAAAGGTTATGAGGTTCGATTGCAAGGGCAAGCTGAGACCTTGGTTTATTGGACCTTACCGCATTCTGAAACGTATGGGACCTGTCGTTTATCAGTTGGAGTTACCTCCAGAGTTGGTCCGCATTCATGATATTTTTCACATCTTGAAGTTGAGGCGCTACCGCTCTGATCTCACACATGTTATTTCTATTGAGGAGATTGAAGTTAGGCCAGACTTGACCTTCAAAGAGGAGCCGGTTCAGATTCTGAAGCATGATGTAAAGGTACTTCGAAAAAAGTTTATTCCCTTAGTGAAGGTTTTGTGGCGTAACCGTAGCCCCAAGAAGGCCACGTGAGAGCCTGAGGATGCGATGTGTCAGCAATATCCTCATCTGTTCTGATCACGTAAAATTTCGAGGATGAAAGTTTCTTTTACGGGGTAGAGTTGTAACGCCCCAAATATTTTAATTTCGTTATTGTGAAAACATGACACAAATATCTATCAAGTTTAGTGGTTATGTGTTTTAGGAGTGTTTGGGAGGTCCCAAGTTCAAGCATTCACTTAGGAAAATTTTGGTATTTTGAATGAATTAGGCCTTACTCTTGTTCAGTAAGCTTTTATTTAATTGTTGGGTAAATTACATCAGAATGGGCCTACTGGTCTGGTGATTAAATGGCGTGTTATTATGGTGAAGGTATTGTGTTCGAATCCCTATACAGGCAAGGGTATTATTTTTTTACTCAAATTTCGGGATAGAGTTGTGTAATAGAAGGATTCTGAGTAGTGGATGTGTAGTGGGAATTAGGGGAGAAGATTAAGGGATTTTTGAGGTTATCGAGATTTTATTTAATTTTTTCCCATAATCGAATTTTAACTTTCTTTTCCAAAAAAATTCTGCCGTCTATTCTTCTCCCTCTCCTATTGCAGAAATTCTCTGAGTTTTTCCATTTTTCTCTTCTTTTTCTTCTTCTTGATTGTTTCCTAATCCATTTATTTTCCTTCGTTTTCGCATGCGGTTAGTGCTCGCTTAGTTTTGGTAAGTGTTTCTCTTCGTTTCTGTCATGAATCTTCTAGCGACTGAAGTCGTAATGTTTTTTTCTCTGCTATTTGGGGTTAGGGGGAGGCTTGGACAGGTGAATTCAATGTTCTCGTCTTAAAAATAGTTAAATGGAGGGTTATTGTTGGTGGTAAGTTGGGTTTCTGTTCGTTTTTGGTTGTCAATTCACCTGTAAATTCATTAAATTGATGTTGGGTATCCTGATTATAGGCTTTGGAGTGCTTGGGGGACTATTTTAGCATCAAACAAAACCAGGTGTGTACCCGAAACGCAAAAAAAATGTGATTCGGCGAAAAGTCGAAATTGCTTGCTGTTTGGAAAATTTGAAAAATCGTGTAAGTAAAACTAAATTTGAAAAATCACCAATAATTGTGGAAATCTAATTAGAGGGTGAACAAAATATAGAATTAAAACTTATTGAGTTTGGTTTCTCATAAAATAAACGGTGTAAGTAATGGAATTGCAAATTGTGAAATATAATAAACTTTGTGAGACAAGGTCTGAATGAATTTTGGTTCCCCTGTTCTGACTTTGGAAAATCATCAAAAATTGGAGAAATATAATTAAGGATTAAAATTTACATGTTTAAATTATTAATGAGTCTATCTTTAATAGAAACAAACTTGAACTTCATCCAAATTTTGTAGTAAGAGATAATTAATTTTTAGCAAAGAAGGGTCAAAGGTATCAGACAGCAGAAAAGTGGTAGGTTTGAAGATTTTACTGTACTTGTAGGTTGAACCAAAAATTCTAAAAATTTTATGGTAGAAAGGTATTTGAGTCTAGTTTCAAAGGCATAAAGCAGATTTTAATTCGGAATTCTGTAGCTCAAGATATAAATAATTTAGTAACAGTGACTCATGTAGACAGCTTTGAAGGATCACATAAGTAAATAGTGAAAACATATATGAATATTTAGCTAGCACGGGTTACATTAAAAATAGATCACGCGGCCAAGTTCAATTTAGGCCGAGTGGGCCATATGGGTGTGTGAGCCCATTATTTTGAAAAGTTCTTTAAGGTTGCACGGGTCGCCCAAGTCGACTATGGACCTACTATAGGGTCGTTAAGCGTTAGTTAGACCCCTATATGTATGACCTGTCTGACTGATTTCTATGCGAAGCATGACTTATGATATTTGAATGTAAGTTCTATTAATTGCATAATAGCATGGCATATTTGTATGTTGCATTACATCGGGATGGGTTCATGATATTTAGAGAAAGTGTCTGAAAGGCTATTAAGCTTGTTATCTGGCAGCTTAACAGCAGCCTTTTGATTATGTGCCGCATTTTGGTACAACATGGTGTGTAGGGATGGGTGGGTTGAGTTAATCCCCACATTGTGTGTAAAGTTGGACGGAGATGGTGTGTAAAGGCTGGTGGGTAGGATTCTGATTTACTGTATCTTCATTTTGTATTTGATATGGGCTAAGGCCCTAATGTATTTCTGAGACTGTATCTGAACGGGCTAAGGCCCAAACTGATTTTGTGATGGGCCCAGGCCCCAGACTGTATCTAACTGAATTATGTTGATTATCTATATGCATGTTTTCTGTGCGGATTACACACTGAGTTTTTGAAAACTCACTCTTTCTTTATTTAATCTGTATAGGTAATCCCCAGACTTAATGAGTCTGTACGGCGGAGGACTCGACGGCGGCCACATGTAAATTTCAGACTATTTTTCGTTAATGCCTAGAATTTATTACTTATTTGAGGTTTTTGATATATCTCCTGGATTATAGACTGGTTGGCTTTAAATTTGAGACTTTATACTATTTTTTATTGTTTTTTTAAAACTGCAACTCTACAAAACATGATTTTTTTTCTAAAAACTAATGATTTTCGTAAAGAGAAACGATTTTCCCTAAATTAATTGGTTACAAAAAGTTTCTGCTAAGAGACAAGTTTTAAAGAAAATTAACTATTTTTTTTGAATTAAATAAAATCTAACTTACTATAACGGTTTTTAAACTCGACAATCTTGTCTTCAAATCCCTTTCCATGTGACATTGTGAGATTCGACGATAACTTTTAGGCTGGGAAAGTTAGAAAATAGTGGATGTGTCGGTATAAAGTTAGAAACCCATCAACACTCATGAACTCCTCAGTATAAAGTCCTAATGCAGCTCCATCAAGTCTAAAAGTAATAGTGTTTAGCTCATCGTGGTTCAACATCACGTGCGAAAGGACGAATGTCAAACAAAACTCCAAGGTTAGCTCCAAGTAGGTGGGCTTGACAATGTAAAAGAACTAGTCCCAATGAGCTGTAGCAATGATGGCTCGCACTCTATCAACTAGTTAAATATACTTTAAGATGGCCTAATCAATACATTGGCCTAATCCCAATGGTCATTGTCGGAGATGCTAATAGAGTTTCTCTTAAAGATCCTATAAAAATTAGAGACATGGATGGCGTACATTGATGGAAGCGCCTGACGATGAGGTCATGCTTAGAGTCTTCCACTTTGTCATGGTGTACCTGTAATAAAATAAAATAACCAAATATCATCATCATCATAAGAAGCAGATGGATGAATCAACATAGTAGGGGCAATCCAATAACCTATGTAATAAAAATCAAATTCGACCTAAACAAATTGTCTTATAAATAAGTCGACATTGAACCTAATATAAATAAAAATTAGAAAAATAATACCAAAAGAAACAAAACTGAGGAATAATAAAAAGAACCAACAATGAATAATACTAAAATAAAAATAAAATATAAATAATCAATAACAATAATAGTGCAAAAAAGGATAACACTAATAAAATAATCATAACAAGAATAAGCATAATAACAAAAAAACTAGTAACAATAGGAATAATAAAAAGATTATAAAAATAAAAATAAGAAATAAGAAAATAAATAATAAATCCAAAAATGAGAAGGAAAGATAAATAATAGAGGAACCAACTGTGGGGAGGGGTGGAGTGGAAGGTACGCACAGTGGTCGACGGACGGTGGGGCATGGCGTAGGGGTATTTTGTTAAAGGCGGAGAAAGAAGAAGGAAGAAAGGATTAGGAAGGCTCGGAGGGGGAAAGAGTGGAAGGGGCTGGGTGAATTATGGTGATGGGCGGTGGCTTAGGTGCATTTAGTCTAAGGAGGAAGGGAGGTAAGGGGTCAGGGGGTCAGGGGTCGTCGACGGAGGGTAGTGTTTGGTTAGGGGTGCGACAAGGTGAGGCAAAAAGGGAAGGGAGGAGAGTCGCGCGGGGTGGTCAAGGGAAAGGAGAAAAAAGGAAGGAGGGTTCGTTTGATGAGGGAAGAAGAAGGAAGGGAAAGGGAAGAAGAGAAAGGAGGAAGGGCCATTCGGATGTGGGGAATGGAAGAAAAAGCAGATGTGTGACGGTGGCAAGTTGGAACAGGGGGCTGTGAAAAGCGGCGGTTAGGGTTTTGTTTTTAGGCGGATTAGGAGGAAGAAGAAAAAACTAAAGAAAATTAAGGTTTAAGGGTTAAAAAGGGGGACACGGTCGTGTAAAGGCTTGTGTTGGGCCACACGACCGTGTCACATGCCTGTGTGGGGCTTCCTCTGCCCATGTGCAATTCAATATTTGAGCCCAATCTTTATACGGCCATGGACACAGCCGTGTGCCAAGTCGTGTGTACTATTTCTTTGTTTCTCCCACACCCGTGTATGAGGCCATGTGGCACATACGATCTTACACATGCTCATGTGACAGGCCGTGTCTCGCACACGACCTTGTCTGTGACCGTGTAACTCTATGACTTGTAATTAAATTTGAAAATTTAACTCCAGTGTTCACACAGTTTAGGACACGTCCGTATGAGCTACACTACTATTTCGCCAGGCTGTGTGGACCAACTCAAGTCGCGTGTCCAGGCCGTGTGACCTACATGGCCATGTCTTCACACCGTGTAACTCTATGCCATTTGCTCCATTATGCACATGGCCTGGGACACGTCCGTGTGTCCAGGCCGTGTGTGTCACATGGTCATGTGATTCATTATTGATTACCCTCTTTTGTACATAGCCTGGGACACACCCGTGTGTCCATGCCGTGTGGATCAAAAAAATATATTTTTACCTATTTTAATTAAGAATTAAATTGAATTAATTTTAAATTAGCATGCAGTAAATTTAAAAGAATTAGTAGAAGTTAAACACTTGGGTTGCCTCTCGAGAAGTGCTTATTTAGAGTCTAAGCTCGACTTTACCTTGTATGCGCATGGTTACGGTGGTTCTCGGAGTTGAATCTCCTCTTTCTCCTTTGCATTTCTAATACAAAGATAAGGTTTGAGTCGAGTATCATTTACCTTTAATGTGCCAAACTTAGGATTTATTACCTCGACTGTACTGTAAGGGAAGACGTTCAGTATCATAAATGTGTTTGATCCGTTTGACTTAAACTCTGAAGGGTAAATTCGTCGATTCATTTTGTCCAGTAGTACTTTTTCCCCAACCTTAAATTGGTTCATTCCATTCACATGTTCATCATGGCGTCGCTTTGGCTTTTCATCGTGTTTTTTCAGTTTCCTCTTGACATGTGTTCATCATTCATCTAGTTCACCGATTTGCACTATTCATTCTAGATAAGTTGTTCTATTTTTGTCACATTGACTGATACATGGCTCTATCATGTTTCCACGAGGATTTCCTGCAAAAAGGTTAAGCCATATGGTTACTAACATTTACAGAACATTTAAAATTATTTCCATCCCTAGAGACTCTCACAGAATCACGCGCTCGGAGAATAATCTTTTCGTCACCTACACAAAGTACAAGTTCACCTATACCAACATCGATAATAGTCTTGGTAGTAGCTAAAAAAGGGTGACCTAAAATCAAAGGTGCCTCACTATCCTCATCTATATCTAACACAACGAAGTCAACAAGGAATATTAATTTATCAATTTTTACAATTACATCCTCAATAATACCCCTAGGATATCTAATGGTTCCATCTGCTAGTTGAATACTCATCCTAAAGTGTTTGGGTTTCCCGAGACCTAGTTGTTTAAAAATTTTATAGGACATGACATTAATACTAGCCCCTAAATCTGACAAAGCATTACCAATATGTAAACTACCAATGAGAGAAGGAATAGTAAAACTCCCTAGATATTTCAGTTTGTTGGGTAATTTATTTTGGAGAATGGTCGAGCAAATTGCGTTGAGCTCCACGGTCGGCGAGTCATCTATCTTCCTCTTGTTTGTTAATATCTCTTTTAAAAATTTGATATAATTTGAAATCTGTGAAAGAGCTTCAACAAATGTTAAGTTAATGTGTAATTTTTTACGAAGATTAAGAAATTTACCATATTGTTCATTCGTATGATCTCTCTTCAACGCGTTAGGATATGACACTCCAAGTTTGTATTCTTTGAAAATTAGATTTAGCTCTTTCTTACCTTCTTCAACCTCATCATTGTTCACCATACTTTTTTTTGTCTTGGTTCTTGTTCAGGTTCAACTAATCCTTCCATGTCTCGAACAGTAATTGCATGGAGCTGCTCTCTTGGCTTAGTTTCTGTTTTACTAGGCAAGCTGCCTTGTGGTCTTTTCGAAATTAATTTAGCAAGTTGACCTATTTGAATTTTGAGTCCTTGAATTGATGCTTGCTGATTTTTCAGTTCTGCCTCAGCATTTGAAATGAGTTTTTAACAAGGAGATAAACTTTTTCAAGATCTCCTTAAGGTTCGGCTTCTTCTTTTGCTATAAGGTTGTTGGAAGCTAGAAGTGGTTGCGCTCTTTGATTTCCTTAATCACCCAAGAGAAATTAGGATGGTTCCTCCAACCTACATTATAGTTATTACTATAAGAGTTATTTTGGGGTTTAGAATTATTACCCATATAATTAACTTGTTCATTCTTTGTGCTAGGACCGAAGGGTAAGCATTCTCGATTATTCCTTCCACCTCCATTTACATTGCATTCCATCACCAGATTCACCTGTGTAGAAATATATAAACCATCAATATTCTTATTTAATACTCTATTAGTTTGATAACATGGTGATGCAACTAAATTAAAGACACTAGTGGTTTCATCGCTTTGCCTTCATGACTTGCCACTAATATTATTTAGTTTCATCTCTTTTATAAACTCATAACTACTTGGGTGTTTTACTGTTCAGTGTTCCACCATGCTTGTCAATTACTGCCTATTGAAGGATTCAAATCGTTGTAGAAGGTTTGAACTTGCAACCATAAAGTAACCCATGATGAGGGCACCTTCTTAAGAAGTCTTTGTATCTCTCCCATGCATCATATAACGTCTCTAAATCGATCTGCACAAAGGAAGAGATGTCATTACTCAACTTAGTTGTTTTAGTCAGTGGAAAGTACTTTAGAAGAAATTTTTCAGTCATTTGAGCCCATATAGTGATAGAACTCGTGGTAAAGAGTTTAACCACTACTTTGTTTTGTTCCTCAACGAGAATGGGAACAACCGTAGCGAATGGCATCATCAGTGGCGCCATTTATCTTGAAGTGTCACAAATATTTAGGAAATTGGTCAAATGAGTGTTAAATCTTCATCTTACAAACCATCAAACTAAACATACTATTGTACCATCTAAATAGTGTTTGGCTTTAGTTCAAAATTATTTGCAGCAATGTGGGTCGCACAATACTCAATTCACCCCAGTCAGAATGGGCTTGGATAATCGTACATAGTACGAGGAAAGGACCTGCAGGAGGTAACTGAATATTTCTAATTACTACCCATATCCTAATAATAATGATGTCCTCTTGTTCATCTACTGTATTCTGTCGACTCTGCCTTGCTTCTTCACGATTTCTACAAGCATACTTTCAATTTCACTATAAAAAAATATGGTCCCGGATTCTTCTGTCAAAATAAAAGAACTGCCATAAGAAAACAAAATAAAAATTAAATGTAAAATTAAATTAAAAATATAAAAAAATAAAAAAATGGTTAAATAATAAAAATAAAGTTTTCCTAATATCTAGTCCCCAGCAATGGCGAAAAAACTTGTGTGTCACGAAACAACTAAAAAAATGACGAAGCCAAGTGTACCTATCGAAAAATAAGTATGGTGAGTAGAGATATCGTATCCACAAGACTAAAATATTAATAATTAACGTTTTCCTATTATTTAGTCGACAAATAGAGTGATTGGTTTTGAACGAAATTATTCAATTAATCAACTAAGACTCAACAAAATAAATTAGAAAAATACCGAATAATAACCAATGACAGAGACAATACCTAGGAAACAATCCAGCTGGACTTCACCTTTTATTATGATCTGAATTAAATGATTTATTCACTTGGTATCTTAATCTGTAGAAATCCCTAAATTATGCTAATATCTCTTCGAGAGAGCAAGAACAACTGACTCTAGGTTGTATTAATTGAAATATCTTTCTAATAAAAACCCCTATCGTTGTATTAACTCGATCTATGGATTTTCTTATTAGATTTTACTCTAATCGAGATTTATTCTTCGATAAAACTCAAAAACATCAAAAACATTATTAAAAGGAGGTCTTTAACCTTGATTTAGATTGCTTCAGAGTTGGCTCCAATGGTGATCTTTGACTTGTTTTTTTCCTTATTATCTGATTGCTCCTTCCCCTCTTTTTCTATTTGCTATTTATAGATTTTAAAATGCTCAAAAAGGCAAAAATTGCACTTTTTCTGTGTGCTTGGGAAACAAGTTGTGAATTGACACGGTCTGGGACATGGCGTGTGTCTAGCCCATGTACACACAGCCGTATGTCAACACGTGTGGGAAGGCCTAGC